>NC_058409.1:83230218-83397564 GCF_002201575.2 Neomonachus schauinslandi | reverse complement strand
CTCAAATAAATAAATAAAATCTTAAAAAAAAAAAAAAAAACTGCTGGGGCAACAGGATATTTTTTTTTTTTTTTTTTTTTTTTTTTTAAGAACTTAAGTCCTTACCTCATATAACACATGAAAATAACTCAAAATGAATCTTGGACTTGAGTGAAAAACCAAAACTCTACATCTTTTAGAGTACAATATTGAAGAAAATCCATGTGAATTTAGGTTAGACAAATATTTCTTCACTGTAACACTAAAAGTTCAATCATAAAAGAAAATACTGATAAACTAGACATTATTTAAAAAATAGGCTCTGCAAAAGACACCACCAATAAAATGAAAAGGTAAGCCACAGAATGCGAGAAAATATTTTCAAATCATGTATCTAAAAAATATTGTGTATCTTGTATGAATGTATAAAGAAGTGTTACAATACAATATAAGAGAAATCAATTTTAAAATGGGGAAAGCTTTATATACAAAAGGACAATAATCACATGAAAAGAAGTTTCTCAACACTATTAGACATTAGAAAATGAAAATTAAAACTACAATGAGACAACATTCTACTCTCTATAGAATGGCCATAAACAAAAAGATAATCACAAGTGTTGGGCAACATGTAGAGAAACCAGAAGACTCATCCACTGATGGTGGAAATGCAAATTGGTATAGCCACTTTGGAAAACAGGCAGTTTTTAAAATTGTTGAGCAAATATTTACCATGTGATCCAGTAATTTCACTCCTCAGTATTTACCCAAGAAAAATGAAAATGTATGTTTACACATAGATTTGTTCACCAATGTTTAAAGCAGCATTTTTCATTATAACTCAAAAAAGGAAATAATCCAAATATCTATGAAATGGTGACTGGATAAACAAAATGTAATATATCCAAATAGTGGGTTACTACTGAGCAAAAGGTCAAATTACTTATTCATGCAACAAGATGAATAGGTCAAAAACACTATGCTAATTGAAAGAAGTCATTCATGAAAGATTGTATATGATTCCATGTAACAGAAATTTCTAGAAAAGGCCAATCTATAGATATACAAAGCTGATTAATGATTGTAGCTGCAGGTAGGAGTGGAAATTGACTAAAAAACATGCATGTGGGAACCTTTTAGGGTGATAGAAATGTTCTAAAACACGATTGGGATGATAATTGCACAACTGTACAAATTTACTAGGGGCGCCTGGGTGGCTCAGTCAGTTAAGTGTCTGCCTTCGGCTCAGGTCATGATCCCAGGGTCCTGGGATCGAGCCCCACATCGGGCTCCCTGCTCAGTGGGAAGTCTGCTTCTCCCTCTCCCGCTCCCCCTGCTTGTGTTCCCTCTCTCGCTGCCTCTCTCTCTCTGTCAAATAAATAAATCTTTAAAAAAAAATTTACTAAAAATTGTCTAACCGTACACTCACCACAGGTAAATTTTGTGACATGTCAGTTATACCTCTGTAAAGCTGTTAAAAAATCACACTGGTATCATTGCCTGTAGTTATAACTTAAATGTTAGGTATTCATTAAATTATTTTCACCAATTTTAGTTTCATTTTCCAATATAAAATTCCGATTGCACACTTTATCTCTATTCACTATGATGTTGATGTTCCTGCTTTATATGGTTTCACCTTAAGTGGTCCTTTCAGTACCAGTTAGCTTTAGACAATGACCAAGTTCTATATGTATACTACTTCACAGTGCGCTGTATCAGTTAGGAACACATTAAAATACAGGTAACATAAAATCCAATTTACAGCAGTATAAAATTAGGTGGGGTTTTTTGTTTGCCTTATACAACTGGAGGTCTAGAGGTAGGTGGCTATTGGTAGGTTCAGTGGCTCAATATGAAACAAGAGGGTCCCCTCAGCAAACAGATGGGATAATATGGAGTACTCAAAATGCAATAAGAGGGGAGAAGAAAACACAAGAAGGAAGGAGAAACTTCCCCAGTTAACTCCACTAAACTTTCAGTTACTAAACAACTTGACTACCTCTGCTGTGGAAGCTGAGGAAGAAGATGTGGTTTCCTGGACTATCATCAAGATGAAAATGGCAGAGAAGATGCAAAATTTGTCCACCTAGCCAATAAACAGTGACTGTCACTTGTATCTGTAATGACATTTAGGAAACATCAGAATAGGAGCTAATGGGATGAGGACACCTGCCAGGATATAGAAAGCTACTAGTAATTTACATAAGAAATGAAATAGGAACTAAAATGGAAAAGAACCTCACTTTATATCATCTCTGCCTTCAGAAATATGATTACATGAAGAAACCAATCCCATAGTATTGGTCTAACACTGTAATTTTTTATGTGAGGAATTTGTTGTCCAGAAAGATTACCTGATTTGCCTAAATCCACCCCACAAAAAAATAGTAGAGCATGAAGGCCCACCCAGATGTCATGAACCATAGTTTGGTTCTTTTATTGTCCCAGTGGGAACTCTGTTCCCTGTTTATCTATTGATTGTTTTTATCTTGTCTTCACTAACAGACTGTAAGGGAATGACTTTTTTTCCTACCTTTTTTCTACTCCCTTAGGAGTAACCACAGTTGAGAGCACATATATCTTAGCAAATATTCAGCTGCGTCATCGCATCATAAAGATAACAAGAACCCTCAATTTTCAGTGAAATGAATGAAATAAGCTACCATTGCAATGTTGAACTTTTACATGGAAATTTTCTCTGATCTACTGATGGTGTTTACTAAGAAAATTCACTCTTGAGGCAACTACTTTAAAGACCTTGCTCACCAATGTTCCTGGGATGGATGTATTCAGAAGTACCATTTTTCCCATGAGTTCCCAAAGGGATTGGTTGAGATTCCTAGAAGCTTCCTAATAATTGCAGTTGTAGAGATTTCCTTCAGGAAACCCATTTGCTGAATATTTTCTGATTCTCATCTAACTTTCTTTTCTGGTTCTGTGCAGCCTAAAGTTTAGAGCAAAGAAGCCACCCTGTTTTTATGCAATGAATATGAGAGAATCAATCAAGCAAGTTTAGAGTACATAAAATAAAATGGCTTCATCTTTTCATTACCTGTGGCCCTCATACAGCCATGCCACCTGGCACCTGGAATTGAAGACTGTTTCAGTCACATGATGGAACACTGGCCTCGGGATTTTGGAATGAAAGGATGAGCAATGAAAGCCAAGGCCCACATGACTGGTGTTAAGGAGAGTTTACACCTGAGAGAATGTGGTAGCAATGCTTACATTTGCAGGTAAGACTTTTTACCAGCGAGGGAGTCTATCACAGCAATGTAATGAGATAGACAGAAATCAGGTAGGTAAAGTAGAGATGATGAATAAACATTTCAGTGTCAGTCCAGACATTTGAAATATTGCCAGTCAAATGATGTTCCTTACCTTTGTTTCAAAACTGAAATATCCACATTGCTCTCAGTGAACTACTTCTTTATAACAGCAATAATTTTATATGCGTTTCATGAGATAATTACTCAAACCTCATAAGAGATGAAAACAATTTAACTAATCTAAGTTCTGAAACACTGGAGAGGCATCAATAACCCCATGCCAATCTATACTCCATCATGCAATGGACTTTATTTCTATAAGGTATCAGCAAACTGTAATTATATCATATCATTAATATCACTATTAAAAATGTCATGTCCACAATGAAGATAAAAATACAAAGAAAGATTAGGCCTACAGAAGCAGAAGACAAACTGGTACCTCAAAATAACAATCTATGTTTCTCTTCGAATATTAACCAAATCACTACAGTCTTTGATTGTACTGAGGAAACTATATATCAAGTATATCTCCACTAGTTGAGCAGCTTTTTGAAGGAGCACCAGACCTAAATAAAATGACAGAATATATAGAGATTACACAGAACATTTTTGAAGGCCAAGATTTCGGGTGTTTTAATTTGGCAGTAATTGACTACTTCGTGAACTTAGTTTTTTTTCCATATTATATACATAATTCACTGACAGAATAAGTAATAGTCATCAGTTAAGTGATGAAGTATGGAATCCCAACGGGCACTTTTGAATTTTAACAATATACTAAAAAGCCACTGTATTATTGTTTTTTTTCTTTCCCCGGGCTTAGAGAATTATTCCAGGACTCATTTATTACCTGCTATTGAGCACCTCTGGGTCAGCACAGGGGTCCTTAATGGTAGCACTATACACTCTAGGTCTTTTATCTTGAACCACTATTCCCCTTCTTGTCTTGATCCTGTGGACTCAGAAAGCCAGATTTATATAGTCTACTTTTTGTATTATTCAAAAAATTTATTAGATAGTGTTACTAGGGTTTCACTCATTTTCCATGCTCCTTAAACTCAAGACATCTATTGTTTTGTTTTGTTTTGTTGGAACTTAAAATTACAGGATCTCTCTTCTCTTGGTCAAGAACATTATAGGGCAATGCTTGGCACACGGATAGAATGATTTCTTAATACAGTAGTCCCCCTTATCTGCAGAAAGCAAAACCATGGCTTCAGTTACCCATGGTCAACCACTGTCCAGAAGTGAATGATCCTCCTGACATCCTTCTGTATTCTGAGAAGGTCAACAGTAGCTTAAAGCTATGTCACAATACCTATGTAATTCACCTCATTTCATTTTATCTCACATCATCACAAGAAGAAGGGTGAGTATAGGACAATAAGATATTTTGAGAGGGAAAGACCACATTCACTTAACTTTTATTATAGTGTATTGTTATAACTGTTCTATTTTATTATTAGTTATTGTTGTTAATCCTTACTGTGCTTAATTTACAAATTAAACTTTATGGATAGGCATGTATGTTTAGGAAAAAAACATAGTATATACAGGGTTCAGTCCTACCTACAGTTTTAGGCATCCACTGGATGGATGTCTTGGAACATATCTTCCACACATAAGGTTGGGGAGGGGGAGGCCACTGTATTTTATATATGGTATTAGAAAGGAGAGGTTCTCTCTTTTACATTGGATCATGAACTATAGATACAAGTTACCAGAGCTTGAGAGACTATGTCAGTTTTTGACTATATCAAAAGTTGGGGATGATCTGGAGCAAATGGAACTTCTATGCACTGCCGGTGGTAAAATGGTACAACTGTTTTGGAAAATATTTTACAGTTTCCTAAAAAGTTAAACACCCACCTACAATATGACCCAGACTTTCTGCTCCTGGATATTTTCTCAAGAGAAATAAAAGCACAGGTGTACACAAAAACTTGTATGCAAATATTAATAGATGTTATTTGTAATAGCCCAAACCTAAGAATAACCCAAATGTCCATAAAATGGTGAGTGGACAAAGAAACTGTGATACACATATATGCACACAATGGAATACTATGTAGCAACAGAAAGAACTATTGATATACTCAACATGGATGAATCTGAAATAATTAGAGTGAAAAAGTCAGATATAAAAAAATACATGTGGTATGACGACATTTTCACACGATTTTAGAAAATGCAAATTAACCTATAGTTTCTTTGGAGGAGTCAAGGAAAGGCAGTGGAAGCCTTCTGCAAGTGATGAATGTATACATACTCTTGATTGTGGTTATGATTTCACAGGTGAATACATATTTCAAAACATATCAAATTCTACACTTCAAATGCATGCAGTTTATTATGTCAATTAGATATCGAACTGTCAATAAAAGGGAGAAACAGAGACACTTAATGTTGTCATACACTAAACAAGTTACTCCCAACAGACTTTCACCAAAGGAACCTCTAAGATAGATATTCACAGCCTAGAATTAAAGACTGAAATGCAGAGTGCTGCCTATCACCACGGAAGCTAAAAGGACCAGTTTAACTCTCCTGATGTCTGACAGCTGAGCACGGACACATAACCTTATCGCTTCCAACGGGCTACAGCTTCACAGGACTTTGAACCTGAAGGGAGTGACACAAAGAGCTAGGAATGGTCCAGAGCTCAGTCTGATGGTGGCAGAGGCAGCAGAGAAGGAAGCGGTGCCCCTACAGGATTGCCCACCATCCAGGGGCACCAGAAGCAGCAAGACCAGCGGCAAGGGGCAGCGCAGGCAGCTCTCGTGCACTATGATCTCGGCAACAGTCCGCATCACCTATCTCACCTCAGCTACGTCTCCTGGTCTTTCCTTCTAGTCTCAGAGCTACCTCCTGTCCTTCCAATAAAGGTCCTTTCTACTTACAGTAGAGAAGAAAGGTTAGGAATTTAAAAAGTAAGCATAAAGGTCCAAGAGATCCACATACTGATTAGCTGACCAGTCAATTATATTTTATATTCTCTATTTTATAAGTGAACAGCGAAACTCTGCCCACAGTGAAAGTCGAACTAGGCTGGAAAACGTGTCTGCAGATGGATGTGAAGTGACCGGATAAGAAAGGGCAATAAAAACAGAGTCACATCACTCATTTGAATGGGAAGCAGAGGGACTTGAGCTCTCAGTCCCTCCTCTGGGATGGGAGGAATCTCAGATAACATATCTTAAAAGCAATGTATACCTGAATAATATAACACTGTCTGTTAACTCACTGGAATTAAACTTAAAAGCCTGCTTCTCCCTCTCCCACTCCCCCTGCTTGTGTTCTCTCTCTCGCTGTGTCTCTCTCTGTCAAATAAATAAATAAAACATTAAAAAAAAAACCAAAAAACTTAATAAACAAAAAGGCACTGCAAGGGGGCGCCTGGGCGGCTCAGTTGGTTAAGCGACTGCCTTCCGCTCAGGCCATGATCCTGGAGTCCCGGGATCGAGTCCCGCATCGGGCTCCCTGCTCGGCAGGGAGTCTGTTTCTCCCTCTGACCCTCCCCCCTCTCATGTGCTCTCTCTCATTCTCAAATAAATAAATAAAATCTTTAAAAAAAAAAAAAAGGCACTGCAAGGGGGCGCCTGGGCGGCTCAGTTGGTTAAGCGACTGCCTTCGGCTCAGGCCATGATCCTGGAGTCCCGGGATCGAGTCCCGCATCGGGCTCCCTGCTCGGCGGGGAGCCTGCTTCTCCCTCTGACCCTCCTCCCTCTCATGCTCTCTGTCTCTCATTCTTTCTGTCTCAAATAAATAAATAAAATCTTTAAAAAAAAAAAAAGGCACTGCAAGGGATACACTGGGATTAAAGTCTCCTTGGGAGAAGTTAGTCATTGCAAGTTGACTAGTCTGCTGGCCAGTACTCTGAAGGAAGGTGGGAAGCAAGGAACTCACACACACAGAGCCAGCCAAACAGGGGGAATGCTGCTGCGTGTTTTGAGAGTTCTTTGGTTTAAGAATCCAGATTCACTCATGTTCCCTCTCTAACAAGTAAGGGATTTAAATGGGCATTTCATCACTTGCTGTGAACTTTCAGTAATTTATTTCACGTAAACAACAACAACCACCACGACCACCACCATGAAAGCCATAGAGACCTCTCCAAGAGACCAAGCAATGACATTTATTTTGACAGGGCCTATTGATTCAGTTTCTCGGTGTGTGAGTTGCATGGGAGCAACTTTTTTCCCCAAGATAAACACTCAGAAAAGTGGTATTAACGCATTCAGGCATTGATAACACCTAGTCGAATACTTACAGACTAATGAAAATACTTAAGGAAATGGTGGGCTTGTGGCCCTTTAAGAGGTTTTCACGTATGAGACACATTTCACATAAGATAGTAAACAGTTTTGGAAGCAAATCCTTATACCTCCACCTCTGAAATGTATCCCAAATCTTTCTATTCTCTTCACCTTCCCATGCCTCTTTGCTTTTACCTGGATTAGTGGCAACTGGTTAACCTGATTTCCCTTTCATTCACAAAAATTCATTTGTCACAAAGAAACCAGAATGGTGTTTTTTAAATGTGTATCAGACTGCATCACTCCCCTGCTTATAACATTTAGATGGCTTCTTAGTACATTTGGAATAAAATCTAAATTTTTTATCAGGACCTATCATGCCCCAAACCATCTGGTCCCTATGTAACTCCCCACATTAACTCTTAACATTCTTCTCTGTGCTAACTCTACCCCAACCTCGCTGGGCTTCTTTCTGTTCCTTGATGACACCAAACTCCTGCAAGAGGGCTTTCACACATGCTCTTCTCACTGACCGTGACAATCTTCCTCATATCCATAGCTGATTCCTACTAACGAATCAGGACTCAGCTCAAATATTTGTTCCCATGGTAGCCTTTCCTGACCACCCCGTGTAAAGTATCCCCTACTACAGGACTGTTTTACTGTCATCACAGTATCTATCACTATCTGAGACTGACTTTTTTCTTTGTTTGTGTACTTATGTATTATCTGTTGGCCCACTAGCATTAAGCTCTTTGAGAACAGGAGTCCTGTCTGGTCTGGTTTAATTATCACTGCATATCGAGTGTCTACAACAGTGTCTGGCACATAGTAGACATTCACTAATTGTATATTTTATGAATTAATAAATAAATGAAGAGCAGAAAGAAGAACAAATCCCAGTTGCATTTATCATCACCTGGCAGTCCACGTGATGTAGGATTAGGATTAACCGATCTACACCCTTCTGTGAAGACTGATTGCTCCTGACCCCTAGTGGCAAATCCCTAATAACACTTAACAGACTATCCAAAAATCAACTACTTTAACGCATACCATTAAGGCTGGTCTAGTATTTGTCATCAAGCGCAAGTATTGGTTTATCATAATTTAAATATTAGAGCTAAAAGAGATCTTAATTATATAACTGAAGTGTATCATTAACAACAGTAATAATAGCCAACATTTATTGAGTGTAGACCATGTCTCAGTCACTGTTCTAAGCGCTCTGAATGTCTTACCATATTTAGTTCTCATTACAACTCCACTAGTTAGGTACTACTGTTATGCTCCTTTATAGATGAGAAAACCCATTTAGTAACTTGTCCATGGCCACACAGCTAATAAGAGTCAGAAGACAGCCAGTGTAGGCGCAGTACTCAATTTACAAACTCACCACTCCACTCGGACAGCAGAAATCCTACTCAACCCAGATATTCCCTTCTTGCGACTCCCAACTCATGTAAGTGCAGTGCTCCAGGCAGGGCCTGCTGGAACAGTCGTTATTGGCACCCAGAGAAAACCTCAGGCTAAGTTCTAATCTTAGAAATGACCTACCACAACCTTCTTGTTGTAGAGATAAAGAATAAATGTCCAACGAAACTAAGTAACTTTTCTGACATCACACAGTGTCAGGACCGAAACCTAAGGAGTCACTCTACCCTTTACAAAGTACCACAAGGAGTTGTTGGGGAACAGTAAACATCAGAGCAAGTGTCTTGATATGGGGGTTAGAAAGAGTCACACCTAGTGTGGAAAAAAATGGCTATGACCTGGTACGGTGTGCTGTTCTGCTAAAGGTGCCTAGAATACTCCTAGCCACTGTTTCTAAACAGACCCTACTGCAGATCCCTGAGACTCAAATGGCCTTGTCTTGTTTTGATTAGTACAGAGGAAAATAGCACCACTGAGTAAAGTATACAAATATTTACTGAACACTACATGCCCAGAGCCCTACGAGGTGGTGGTATGAGCTCAGATGAAAGCAGGTGAGATGAAAATTGGTCCCTGATCTCCTGCAAGGCAAAGCAGAATGGTTTTCTCCTGCCAAGCAGAGAAGATAAATGCAGTGAACAGGAAGTGGGGATATTATCCTTCCAGGAACTGGTAATGGCCTTCAGAAGCGTAGGCAGCTGTGCATAAGCTTTCCAGATGAATTGTTTAAAAACTACTTAGGGTGTACAATCTTTTCCTCACTTGTTCCTTTATTTGCAATTCTCCTGTTACCTTTGGAAATCATTAAGAGAAAGGAGCAAATCAAAGTGGGCAGGCTCTATCTGAGTCCAGCTACCGAGTCAGCAAGATGAGCATAAATGCGTTTGGGGTGGAGTGTGTACAGTATAGAGGGCAACATTTGCTTTTTTTCCCCCTCATATCATCTAGTGTAGCCCACTCCTACCTGCCAAGGCTCTAGGATGTGACCCATGATGGATTCTGGGAGTCTGATTTGTAACATTTGCTGGTGCTCTACTGGCTAAAGAGAATTAAATATCTGCTAAAGCTCTAGAGACCAGGAAGCTTTTTCTGCTTACCTGGTGCTTTATCTTCAAAAATAACTATAGAGAAAAATCTTGGCCTAATTTACTGGAACCATAACAAATATTTATTGGATGAATGCATAGGTCAGTTGTGCCTTCTTAGGAATCACTATTAAACCAAAAAGCCAGTGTAGTGTGTCTATGCAGAAACCTCGGAATTCTAAAAGTACTTCTTGCAAACAAGTCCCTCTGTAGCAAATGGCCACAGAGCCATAGAGTACCAGCTTAATGTAAGTTCCCATCTAAGTTGATTTCTCTATTCTTTTATAACAGGAGTAAATGAAACCTGAAAAAAATTATACAACTATCTGACTCCAATAAATAGAAGAGAAAGCCCAGATTGCCTCCTTAAAAAAAAAAAAAAAAAAAAAGAAATGAAACAAAAAAACTGAGTAGACCCGTTATCCAAATTTATAGCAACTTGCCAAATTTGACAGAATGGCTTTTTGCCTTATCCCTGCCAAGGATTCTAACCCACAGCAGCATGAGTTACAAGGCAGGGGGGGAGAAGGACAAAGCTGATTATCATTCCTTTTAATGTGGAAAACTAAAACTCAAAGTCCAAACTGTTTGCAGTTGTTAAACAGGGGAGATTTCTGTTGGCTGCCATGACTACCCTGTATCTTCTTCAGCCCGAGAGCTTCCCTTTATTCATTCATCAAGCATTTTCTGAACACCTACTATGTGCCAGGCACTGCATTGGGCCCCTGAGGATGCAGAAGTGAATAAGTCATGGCATTTGTCCTTGAGGAGCTCAAAACCTGGTAAAAGAGAAGGACCTAAAAACAAGTAATTGCAATGCATTGTGATAAATGCATTGAAAAAATATGTTCTTCTAATACAAGATGTTTGGGGAATGTAGATTAAAAAGCTGCTAATTCTGCAAGCTGAGCATATTTACTTCTAAATGTGGCAGGAAGATTTTAGAATCTTTCACAAGAAAAAGACTTCTGTATCAAAATTCTTAATATAATTAATAGTAATAAGGATACATCAGTAACTATTTTTTTTATTATTATTGACTTGTATTGGTGACCACTATGTTAATAGCTAAATTCTCACATTCTCCAATGAGGAAATTGAGGCTTAGAATTTAATAAGTCCTTAACATAGAAATTGCCTTTAAATTGAGCTTCTTCAGGGGAACTCAAACACTGAAAACATACAAAGGAATTCATTTCTGCCATCATCATGAAAAAGGAGACCTGAGACAGAGAGGAGAGGAACAAAAAACTACAGGAGTTTACTGCTGCCAACCTAGAAGACATAAAAAGAGGCTGAGGAGGGGTCAAGGATTGCTGTCAGTCCTAACTCCAACCACTCCAGTTACCGGACAACTTATGGTTCTTACACCTATCCCAACTGCTGCACCCAGAACCAGTCTGGAGAGAAGAAGAGAGGCAGAAATGGAAAAAGAGGAAGAAAAAGTAGCCAGATTCTATCACCTGGGATGATCTGAATTCTCAAAGCTGTGAGATCACATCCCTGGCTCCTCCTGTCAGCCAAGCCGGCTGTGTCAGAGGATGGCCAATTACGGCACCAGTTGGCCATCAATGTAGGAGTGGAATGTGGTTGTTAAATAAGCAAAGATGCCTTGGCTAGCCATCCCAAGACCCAACATGTCAAAGAAGTGGGTGGTTGCATTCAAGGAACTTCTGAGAAAGCAAAACTGAGATTTCCTAAATCTTGTCCATTCTCTCTCCAACTTGAATTCTCTGGGAGGCATCTTTGACTGCAACCGCAGTGCTTTGCCATTTTGACACTGTAATATTCTTTCCCATGATTCAGGGTAAGAATTACAGAGTCTACATTTTCAGTTAAAGAAGTCATTTTTAAAACCCCACGCAAATAATAACGCCAAACCAATTGTTTCAAGGAGCAGTATGAAAGTGGTAGATTCAGAATGGCTGCAGGAGGCAGAAACCTGTTTGCCATTATCTAGCTCTGTGAGCTTCGTGGCTGCTTTGACTCCTCTTTCTCTTAATTTCCTCAACTGTGAAATGTGGAGTTTGGACCTGAGTAATGTTCCCCAGATAGAAGTTCAAGGGCAGCCATACTTGGGTCATTTAAGAGAACTTCCCAAACTGTACTCCTGGATATGTGGGGGTGAGTCCCAAGATCCTTCATTTTTTCAAGTCCCACAAAAGGTGGGATGTGTGGAATACCATAATGCTTCTTTCACCTCATGTTTTGTCCTTGTCAATCAATGGTTCAATAAGGTGAACAGGCATGAAAAAGAACCTAAGAAGAAATAGCCAAATTCACATTTGTCAAAGTGTTAAGACTGCATTAAAGCACAGCTTTCTAAAAGAGCAACAAACAACTTGCATAGAGTTGATGATCTTACTACCAAACAAAACTATCTTCCCTTAATCACAAATGGATAATTCCCTAATAAATTGCAGGCATGAGACTTAGATTGTTTTCTCTCTCTTTTTTTTCATTTTAAATGAGGTATTAATAGGTAAAATATTACTTTTTGGTCATGACAAAACAAAAGGCAAAGCCAGCAATTGAGAATCAACAATTGTGCTGCAGCTTATGAGGAAGACAGAGTTTTATAAAGCCAAAAGCATGCTCAACCAATGAAGCAGGTGCCTTGATCAGCAGGCACAGTTAAGAAAGAAAACTGAATTCTTTGAAAACAATTTGGAAAGGAACTTGGAAACCATATCCAAACAATGCTCTGGGGCTGACATTTCAAAAATGTATTTGCTCTTTATTCTAATCACTTTGGTACTTTCATCAAAGCGAAGGCATGACATATGGAACAGAAGATATGCAGTGAGATGAAGTAGTCAGATGCAAATGGTTGGAGAAGGCCCAGAGATTACAATCTGGCTCACCTTACACATCCAATCTCAGCTCCGGAAAGACGCCTAAGAGCTGTCGTTTATGGAGAGCCTGTGGTAGGACAGGCTCTGTGTAGCTTTCTACAATCCTCCAAGGAACTCTAAGGAGACTGAAGCCCCGAAAGGTTAACTACGTTACACAAGCAAGGTCTTAGACTAAGAGATGGAGCTGAGATTCGAACTCAGTTCGAACTTCCTGCTGCTTCTGAATTCAATTCTCTTCTGACCCTTATTCTGATACTATTTATGCCCTGTCAAAGCCCCAGCACACAGGCTCAGGTTCAATGTCTTCTCAGCACATGTCAGGGATTTACAGATGGAACTTCCCTGGAATAGCTGAACACCAATAAGGAACTGTTATTGAAGAATTGCTCTTTCCCTCCTGTTTTTATTATTCTTGTTAGTGCTTGTTTTTTGTTTTTTTTTTCTGCTATCCAATACAGCTCCCCTGTTATCTCATTATCTACTCCTTATGAGACACATAGGCATGGTGAAAACTAAGTGAAGAATGCCATCTTTTCTTAAAACATCTCTTCTCCACAGACTTTCACTATTTGCTTAAATCTATTGTACTTACACAAACAATCAGCCAATTAAAACCATCTGCAGGAAGCTACTTGCATATGAAACAGTCTTTGTACACTGAAGCCACAAAGGACTGATAAGAGTTATTATACATCCAGGGCAAACTCATCTTGTTTTGCTGAACGGCCTAGGCAGGCACATACAGTGGCTGAAGGCAGAAAGCTAGTGAGAGGTGGAGGACTGAACAGATTACTTTTGTCTTTATGTCAACGGTTTGTTTCCCTGGGGGTGGGGGGTGTAGTAAACACATCATGTAATCACGTCATTGATCCCACCTGATATGAATGAAAACCAGAAAAAAATGCAACGAAAAACATGCATAGTATCAGTCAACCAAGAATGAATATGGAAATCAGTCACTGAAGCTGGGGCCTCACTGTCAGGGCATCTGAGCCTACTGTACGTACACTTCTTGCCCCCGGCAGATGAGTCCTTGTTTTTCTGGACCACGTGCCTCCACTGCACCTCGTTTTCCCTTCTCCTCTCCCCTTGCTGGCCCCCACCCTATCCTTCATCCTCCCCTGAGAGTTGTTTCCGGGTGGGCGGCAGTGGTGGTGGCGGTAAAGTTAGCCCTGGAGGGTCCTCCAGAGGAGGAATTACAGCTAGCTGTAGGAATCTTGAATGCCATTTTCCCAGGAGCATGCCTCGGCCTTGCCCTACCAGGTGCAGGGTTTCTGAAGGCCCTCCCTCAGCGTTCCCTCCCCCCGCTAGCATCCACGTAGCCTCCCCAGAGCTGGCATGGAAGGGCCTTGGGGCTAGCCTTTGCCTGCCTTCGAATTGAAGCCTTTCCCGGAAGGTTTGGCTCCGGTGCCACATGGGATCCTCAGAGCGACCAGGAGCAGCAGGGGCTCACTTCCTCCTCATGGGCAAGGCTGCAGGACCTGCAGACCGGAGGAGCCTGCACCCCACCAGTCTCTGATGCCAGTTCTTTTTATTTCCATGAAGCTACTTAATGAGATTCTTCATGCATAAAATTAATTTTTGCCCTCTTCTATCAGCTTTTACCACTAAAGGATTTACTTACAATTTTGTCAGATTTTATTTATATGTGCAATAAAGGGGACCCGAATCATAATGAAGGCTTTTATGGGTAATGATGGGAGATACAAAAGGAAGCTGAGAGTGGGCAGACATCCAGGCCCCCTTTGGATGCCAGGATACATAATGCAGGAGCTACCCCCCGCAGAAATGCACACGAGGCCCTGCCTTCGCAGAACCATACCTCAAGTCAGATCCTAATTTGTTGCTGGGGGAGAGAAGGAGGAGCAGGGCTATTAATAAACAGTGCAAATAATTAGGCTTTATGGGAATTTGGTTGTTTTCTTACACAGTAGATTTGTTCCCAAAGCCTTCACAAATCTGTCCTGTGCGACTGCCCTGCAGCCAGAGGGTTGCTGCACTGAGTGTCCCTTGGGAAGGTGTCTGGAGCTGGAATGGAGCAAAGATGGACAACATACTGGCTGGTAATAAAGACGCTTTCTTACTGAGTGTCCCCTAAAGCCAGGCTCTGTGCCAGGCACTGTGTTCACATGATGTCACCTAATGTTCAAAACAGCTGGTAGGGTAGCTATTATCATTCGCATTTTAAAGATAAACTAAGGCCCAGAGAGGTCCCCTAAAGTCACACACTATTCTTTGCACGGTTCAGCACCACCACCACCAGTCACTCTTTTTTCCCTATTCCATCCTAAGTCATGAGCCCTCCTCTGCAGGCTAAAATGTTTAGTCCACTGGGTTTAGAATATGCCCTAGACTGGGCACAAGAAACGTGACTTTAGTTCTACTTCCATTTTTATTACTAAATGCTGTGTGACCTTGAGCAAATAACTTCACTTCTCTGGTTGTCACAGTCCTCTCCTGAAAAATAAGATTATGATCTCAAGGAGCCTGTTCAGTTCTGGCGTGTTTTTTTTTTTTTTTAAAGATTTTATTTATTTATTTGGCAGACAGAGACAAAGCGAGAGAAGGAACACAAGCATGGGGAGTGGGAGAGGGAGAAGCAGGCTTCCCGCCGAGCAGGGAGCCCGATGCGGGGCTCGATCCCAGGACCCCGGGATCATGACCTGAGCCGAAGGCAGATGTTTAATGACTGAGCCACCCAGGCGCCCCAGTTCTGGCATTTTTATCCTGTGACTCTGTCTCCACCTGGTAACAACAGAGCATGTGCAAAGTGCACGTGCTAGCTCACAGACAGACACTGAACTCATTTTTCAGAGCTAAAACACTTGGAGCTATGTCACTGCACAGCCAACGCTGGGATGGTCTCTGGATTTCCAAAGCTGCATGGGACTGCCAAGTGGCTGTAAAGCATTAGAGACTTTTTTTCTTACTCACCCTTCCCTTGCCAACACTAGAGATGAAGAATCACATAGATCAAAATGCAAGTTGCACAAGATTGCTGAAGGCTGACAACTGGAAATGAAGAGCACAGTGGTACAGTTTAGCTCTTTCCATGAAGAGAACCTTGCTATGGAGCCCCAGGGGCTAAATGCAGACTTTATCTTCAGGAAAACCTGACTCTATCAGCATCTCCCATTTCCAGCAGCGGGGGGAAAGATGTCACCAGCCACTTAAATCATAGGGAGGAATTTCTGTGACACAGTATGGCCTTTGTCCTCTCGCCATGGATTCTGTGTCTTTGAAGCTGCAGAAGAAGGACCAGAGCCACAAACTTCTATCCATTCAACAAATAGTGAGATGCTACTGTGCTCTAAGCTCATGCCAGGTATCAAGGATAAAAAGGAAAGGAAGACACAAAGCCTTCCCTGAATGTTCTCACACTATAGTAGCAAAAATTAACAATTTCACACTTGATCTTAGCCAAAAGGCCGAGAAGCAGTAAAATAAACAATTTCAATGCAAGAGGATAAAGACAATGGTAAAGAGAGTTTGTGGCTATTTGGAGGATGGTTCACCTTGCTCAACAGGTGTGGGCCATGGGTAAAGGCACGCATTGGAGTCAAGGGAGGAAGAAATAATTAACTCCAAGGATGATAGCTGTCTGAGCTGAACCTTGAAAGACGAGTAGAAATTGGTCAGGCAGGTGTGTGAGGGGAAGGTGTTCCAACAGAGAGAGTGGTAGGTGACTCTCCATTGATCACGCCATGCCTAATGGGAGAAAATGTCTCAACAGAGTCAGGACATTCTTCCTGTAGAATGATTTTTAGGAAGTGAAGTATGGATTGTTTAGGTCTCTAATACATGTAGCTTTCTTCTTTCTAAAGGCAGTTCTTCCTCCTTTATTTCTAGGATCTGACTGTGAAGTCTCTTTCTAGCTGTCTCACTGTGAATACTCTTTAATGAGTAAGGACCCAGAAATGTCATATTTCTAATAAATAAAGAGAAAGAAAGGATGGGAGAGACAGAAGAAACTGAGATCCAGCAAAGCCTCGGCCATGCCCAGATGCTCCACAGAGTGAGGTACCAGGCTCGGTAAACCAAGGACCAGTCCCCAAAAGAAAGACTTAAGGGTAGGAAAAGCAGAGAAGTAACCAAGGCAGCAACTCTTAGCCCAGACATTGAATCAGCAACGAACATGGAGAGTGTAAGGAGTATAGAAAAGGCATCTTTGCTCTCTTTTGAATTGTTAAGAAATAAATGTAAAAGACCCAAAATCAGTTGCCATGAGCTAGTGGCTAGACATGAATGGAAACAAGAATGGGAAGTGTTTTCCATATATCATGGTGAGGAGAAGAAGAAACTGAGCATGACTTAGAGCGTCACTCTCAATGATCCTGTGCCAAACTAGTCATGGCCCCAAAGGTGGAGGAGGTGTCTGGCTTTCCCCTTTTATGTTCATGCTCAGTTAAAAAGTGTGAAGTGAGCAGATGGGAGGAGGGTAAGGAGGTACAATAGAGGGTCTAGAGTAGCAATCAATGCCATAAAATTGGAGAAAGTACTTCACAGCACTATTGACAAATACCATCTTCATTTTCCCCTCCACGAACTATCTTCGTACAAGAATAGAAGCAGGGGTGATGAAATGAGGTGGGGTCACATAAAAGAGAGAGACTTGATGGAAATAAGAATAACAAAGCACTGAGCAATTTCTTGTGACTCACATGCAGAGAGAAAATGTTTTCATGGAAGAAAGCCAGAGGAAGGCCTCACGGGAAGTATTGTGAGCTTTTCTTTTGCAATTCCGTTATGACTTTAATAGTTTTTTTCGGATCACTACAGTGATGGAGGTCCTTTGTATGATATTTAGAAAGTACACAAAAGCACACAAAAGAAAACAAAAATCATTCCCTATCTTAAAGAAAAGCATTATTAATATTTTAACTCCTACAGATCAAAGACTTTTTTAAAAAGAAAAACAGAAGAAGGAAGAGGCAGAAACCTATGCGAACTTTGAACTCTAAATTAGATGGAAAAAAATTTAGTGACATAAAGCATTATCTCTATTAATGAATACGTACTGAAACACATAAATTCTTATCGGAAAGTTCATTGATAAAAGTAAAAATAATTGAGACAAGGGTATTTTGATATAGTGTTCATTTACATCAAAATGCTGACATAGCTTTATGATGAAGTGTTATACACAATGGAGATCCCCTATCCCATCCCATCTCTGAGTCTCACTCTCTCCTTTATCTCACCCATTCTTCTTTCCCTTTTGGATAGTCCATTGTTGCTGTAAATGATACTGACTTGGCAAGGCTCAGGGATAGAGTGAATATCAAAGAAGAAATGAAGTTGAGCACCAAGAATGAGTTTTAGGCCAGATCAAAGGTTATATGAATATTCTTCCCTATACTCACCCCCAATCCTTATACACATAGAAATGAACAGAGCAAGGAAACCTCCTTTTTGACTCTTCATAGGACATATTCTTTGATGTTGGCTTCCACCCTCCCCTCTTACACTCAGGCTGAGGATACGATAGCTTGTTGCTAAGATAGGCGGCTTCCACTTCTTACCACCAATGATTATCATCGGACAATGTAGATTTTTTACCCAGCTGTGGTCCAGGCCACACCTCATCCTATGCATTCATAGGTTGGCAATTGGATCAAGCCTAGCCCAGATCTGCGTCCTGGATTGCCAATGGAAAACTCAGAGAAATATTGCCACTGCTTTCCCCCTTTGGCTGCCACAAGCTCTAACCAGAGCTTACCTCCACCAGACTCCATGTACTCAGAGGATTTACTGGTAGCAGTATTACCAGTGAATGAGTGGGAAGTCGCAGTGACTCTAGAGTTTGCAGAGAGAGATAAGTACAGTTGTTCCGAGGACAGAGCCCTGTTGCCTACCATTCTATTACCCAAAGATGGTTGTTTCTAATACAGGCTCACTGGTAGGAAGCTTGTAAGGGAGACACAACAATGTAACACAAAAAGGCTACCAAGATGTTAAAGAGATTATCCTTTTCTGAGGATACAACTTTTACCAATTTCTAGGTAAATGCATCAGCCTATCACATAGGGAAATCAAAAAGCAACATTTTTTTCAATTCGTTGCCAAAGTGGGGTGAAATTTTATCTATTTAAGATTGACAAGGGAATCTCTGGTTAAATGATACATACATACATTGTCAATAAGTTATTTAATTATGTGACAATTATATTGTACAGTTACATGTGTATGTACATGGTGAAACTCAGTTACCCTGAATATTCTCAAGAATTTAATAGCTCGACCCAGTAATTGCACTACTAGGTATTTACCCCAAAGATACAGATGTAGTGAAAAGAAGGGGCACATGCATGCCAATGTTCATGGCAGCAATGTCCACAACAGCCAAACTATGGAAGGAGCTGAGATGCCCTTCAACAGATGAATGGATAAAGAAGATATGGTCCATATATACAATGGAATATTACTCAGCCATCAGAAAGGATGAACACCCACCATTTGCATCAACATGGATGGAACTGGAGGGGATTATGCTAAGTGAAGTACGTCAAGCACAGAAAGACAATTATCATATGGTTTCACTCATATGTGGAACATAATAGCACAGAGGACCACCGGGGAAAGGATGGAAATCTGAAGGGGGAGAAATCAGAGAGGGAGATGAACCATGAGAGACTATGGACCCCAGGAAACAAACTGAGGGTTTCAGAGGGGGAGGGGGCTGAGGAGATGGGGTAACAGGGTGATGGGTATTAAGGAGGGCATGTGATGTGATGAGCACTGGGTGTCATATGCAACCAATGAATCACTGAACACTATACTAAATAAATAAATAAATAAATAAATAAATAAATAAATAAATAAGTTAGTTTGGTAAGCATGGAGAAAAAAGACTTAATAGCTCACTGTGCTGATGTATGCATCCCACTCCAATTGCTCATTTTTTAATTAGTCCAGTATCAGGACCTGAGCCAAAGGCAGACGCTTAACTGACTGAGCCACCCAGGTTCCCCTTTTATTTTTTAATTTCATTATAATTAACAGAGTGTTATATTAGTTTCGGGTGTACAATATACTAATTCAACAATTCTGTACATTAGTCAGTGCTCATCATGGTAAATATACTCTTAATCTCCTTCACCTATTTCACCCATTCCCCTACCCACTTTCCCTCTGGCAACCACCATCTTGTTCTTTATATTTAAGAGTCTGTTGTTTGTTTGTCTCTTTTTTCTCTGTTTTGATTCTTAAATTGCACATATAAGTGAAATCATATGGTATTTGTCTTTCTCTGAATGACTTAATTCACTTAGTATTACACCCTCTAGATCCATCCATGTTGTTGCAAAGGATAAGATTTCATTCTTTTTTATGCCTGAGTAATATTTCATTGTATATGTATATACCACATCTTGTTTATCCATTCATCTATGATGGACATTTGTGTTGGTTCCATAATTTGGCTCTTGTAAATAATGCTGCAATAAACATAGGGGTGCATATATCCTTTCAAATTACTGTTTTCGAATTCTTTGGATAAACACCCAGGAGCAGAATTATAGGATCATATGGTAGTTCTATTTTTAAATTTTGGGGGGAATTCCATACTGTTTTCCATAGTGGCTGTACCAATTTGCATTCCTACCAACAGTGCACGAGGGTTCCTTTTTCTCCACAAACTTGCCAACACATGTTGTTTCTTGTGTCCTTGGGTTTCGCCATCTGACAGATAGGAAGTGATATCTCATTGTGGTTTTGATTTGCATTTCCCTGATGATGGGTGATACTGCACATCTTTTCATGTGTCTGTTGGCCATCTGTATGTGTTATTTGGAGAAATGTTTGTTCATGTCTTCTGCCCATTTTTAAATTAAATTAGTTGTTTTTCTGGTATAAAGTTGCATATGTTCTTTATATGTTTTGGAAATTAACTCTTTTGGATAGGTCATTTACAGATGTCTTCTCCCATTCAGTAGGGTGTCTTCTAGTTTTGTTGATAGTTTCCTTTGTTGTTCAAAAGCTTTTTATTTTGATTAGGGACAAGACAAGGATGCCCACTCTCACCACTTTTACTCAACATAGTACTGGAAGTCCCAGCCACAGCAATCAGACAAGAAAAAGAAACAAAAGGCATCCACATTGGTAAGGAAGAAGTAAAACTTTCACTATTTGCTGATGCCAAAATACTATATATATATATATAGAGAGAAAATGCTAAAGACTCCACCAAAAAACTACTAGAACTGAGGAATGACTTCAGTAGGGTTACAGGAGATGAAATCAATATACAGAAATTTGTTTCATTTCTATATACTAATAATGAAGCAGCAGAAAAAGAAATTAAGAAAACAGTCCCATTTATAATTGTACCAAAAATAATAAAATACCTAGGAATAAACTTAACCAAGGGAGTAAAAGACCTCTGAAAACTATAAAACACTGATGAAAGGAAACTGAAGATGACATAAACAAATGGAAAGATATTCCATGCTCATGGATTGGGAGAACAAATATTGTTAAAATGTCTGTACTACCGAAAGCAATCTACAGATTTAATGCAATCCCTATCAAAATACCAACAGCATTCTTCACAGAACTAGAACAAACAATCCTAAAATTTATATGGATCCAGAACCAGAAAAGATCCCAAACAGTCAAAGCAATCTTGAGGAGGAAGAACAAAACTGGAGATCTCATAATCCCAGATTTCAAGATATACTACAAAGCTATAGTAATCAAAACAATATGATACTGGCACAAAAAGAGATACACAGATCATTGGAATGGAATAGAGAGCCCAGAAATAAACCCATGAGTACATGGTAAATTAATCTTTGACAAAGGAGGAAAGACTATGCAATGGGAAAAAGTCTCTTCAACAAACGGTGTTGAGTAAACTGGACGGCTTCATGCAAAAGAATGAAACTGGATCACTTTCTTACACCATACACAAAAATGAACTCAAAATGAGTTAAAGACTTAAATGTGAGACTTGAAACCATAAAAATCCTAGAAATTTCTCACAGGCAGTAATTTCTCGGACATTGGCCATAGCAACATTTTTCTAGATAAGTCTCCTGAGGCAAAGGAAACAAAAGGAAAAAATCCCTTCATTAACCTCAAAATTTAATAAAGAAAACTAATATGAACCCATACTAACAATAATAACATCTAAAACTCATTGAACACTTACTATGTACAAGGCATTATTAAAGTGTTTTGTATATTTTAGCTCTTTTAAGTCTTTTAACTAGCCCATGGTGTACAACATCATCATTACTCTTTTAAAGATGAAAAAACTGAGAAAAAGAAGTTAACTTTCCCAAGATGATCCAGATAAAATAGGGAAGAAGACTCTATGTCCTTGTCAGTATGCAGTGTGAAATGAATTCTTTAGAGGAATCATTAATAAGGAAGAATCATTCATTTGTAAATTAACATCATGCTTTGTCTCAAGAATGAAGATAAGAATTCTGTGCAGTAGAGTCTATTGCCTCTGGGCAGCATACCCACATCCTCCATCACTGTAGATTTAACTCCACAAGTCATGGTATGGTGCATTCAGCCTGTGTGTGGGAGACAAGAAGGCATGATTCCATGCTTGATATTGGGAACAGATGCATCCAAAAATGACTCTAACTCAGAATTCTGCTTGCCAAGGGAATGATTCTGAATTGTTTGGCCAACCAATAGATAATATGCTTAAGAAGAAAGCAAATTTATTCAAGAAGAAGTTCAGTCTTCTGAGTCACTGCTGGAGATTTGAAATCTTTAGCAGAGAGATTCCAAGGAATGAACCAGCCATATAGCCATGCTTATTGAGCACACAACCCAAATAGGACATTATCTTGTTTACTGCTCTGAAGTCACAGTAAGGCTTAAGGAATTAAAGGAATTAAAAAAAGAAGTTCTTGTGGTACCGAGTTTTCTAATCCAAAAGCCTAGCTCAGAAATTTCAATGAAGATCCAGATAATTCATGGTTGGGCATTTGGGATATCAAGTAAAACTGATATTTCTACATGGAAGGCTAAATTTTCTTGCTTTTCCAATATATTTGGAACTGTATTCTGGTATTCCTCCATTATAGAAAACTTCCTACTGTAGCTTAAGTCTTATTTTTTTCCTTTATTTTTATTTTAGAACTCTAAAAGACCACCAGTCTATTTGTTTTACTTTCAGTAAATGCAAATAGTATATATATTTGGAATAAGTGAGTAAATAATTTATAGCCTGAACAGTAAATTATTTATTTACTCCAGGCATACATATTGAGAATATGAACATAAATATTTAATAGTCTGTGCCACTGCTAACAAAAAAATTAAATCAGCTGGCTTGCAGCTCTGGTTTGTACTGTACATACATACTCTCTACATCATCAATGACTTGTGAGCAATCACTCGCCATCATGCACTTCATAAGTTATTGCACTTGCAGGGTTTTCCAGAATGTTCAGTCTTTGCAGTTTGTTTCAGTCTGTCTTTTTCCATATACTAATTTCTAGCTCTCACTTACTGCTTTCCTCTTCCTCAACATTTCTCTAATCCAGTGTCTGATTAGTCTTTTACCAATCAACATGTACTTATTGAGCACTGACTATAATGCTTGCTAAGAATTGTAGATGAATACTAGGAGAATATTAACTGTGAACCTTTCTAGGATTTTGTATTCTGGCTAAGTTTTATACACACACACACACACACACACACACACACTGCAAACAAATAAAATATCAGAACTCTCTAAATGCTATGAAGAAACCACATGGATACTATTTGGCTACTGTAAGCATTTATTAAAACTGAATTAGAATCTATATGGAGAAGAATTTGGGACCTCTGAATAAAACGGCTTCTTCTGAACTTTGGAGCTATTCCAGAAATGTTAGTGCACTCACCACCCAGCAAGAACTGGCATTATTATGCTTACAAAGTAGAATAAAACTACAGAAAGTTCAGAATTTTTCTGTAAAAAAGTTACAACTTTAACTTTTGTAAACTACAGTGATTGAAGAACTAGGAGTAGACTCTTTTGGTATTAAATATTTGGAACATTTAAACTGTAAAGCACAGGGAAGAAGCAGAAAAAAACTGAAATTATATAAAACCATAAAAGTTAGGGACAAATTGAATATAACCTTATTTTCCAAATCCTTGAAATATTAGGACAGCTTTATAAAGATTCTCCTCTTTGACACTCAGGTGAGGGGCATAGTAGGATGATGTACAGATACCATTTCCTGTACATTTCAGGTGTTTGACATGCACTGCTTAATGCAATCCTCACAACTGGCAACTGCTATTAGTTTCATTTTAAAGTTAAGAAATTGAGACTAAGAGTTTAAAAGATACCCCAAAGGGCAGAAAGCCAGTCCAGTAAGTGGCAGACCTCAGTATGCGGCCAATTTTTACAATTTTCATCTATTTTTGAAAATAGTGAGGCCTCTGCCTTTTGAGTGGAAATGTCCTCATGTGTCTGTTATTTCAAGCTTCTTTGTTATGCTGTTAAAAATTTCTATATTTTTACATATTTATTTTGTCTGCTTGATCTTTCAGTTTCTGTGAGAGACGTTAAAAATATCTCAGTGAAAGTGTGGACTTGTGTATTTCCCTTGAAGTTCTAGCAATTTAGGGTTTAAAAAATATGAAACTGCATTAATAAGTACATAAAAATTTTAAATTGTTTTATATTTTCGATGAATTAAATGTTTTATCTTTATGAAGTGACACTCTTTATCTCTATTAGTGATTTTTCATTATAGGCTATTTTGCCTGAAATGAATATGACTATCTAAACTATTTTTATTAGTGTTTTAATATTAAACTTAGCTATTTTAGATGTTTTTAGTGGGAAATTTATTCCCATTATTTAGCCCACAATGTTGCAAATTCAGACTGCTGTGATTTTATTTATTTATTTTTGTTATAATGTAGTTTCTCACACTACTTTTTATTAGTGTTTTTCTGATATTGTCTTTCCAGTCTTCTTACTTTAATACTATCCCAGTAAAGATGTAGAATCTTTTGGGTGATAACTAGCTGTAACCTATGATGCTGAGGTTAGTGTGGCAAGAAATGTCTGCACTGATTATAAATACACATACATCAACACAATATGTTTTCTTTTTCCAACGACTGAAGAACATTTCTCTTCTATATTTTATTTGTGGGCATTTTCAGTGTTTTCTCTCTACTAAACTTAGTAGAAACATCTTAAACTACACTCTTAAATTTAGAATAATCTCCTGAAGATCCCTAAGAAGTAAGTCATTGGTGCCAACATAAAAACAAAATTTTGAGCCAAGCAGAGAGATCCAGCCCCCCACAAAAAAAAGAATCAAAGAAGTGAATCAAAGTCCCCAGAGAAGAGTGTGTCCGCGCTCTACTTTCACATCTTGCCTTCCTGTGCTGGCATCAAGAAGACAGGCGCTTGCCAAGTAGGTCCGCGTTCCACCCAGAATTAGAGCTCAGCCTAACTCTGCCAAGACTTTCTAGCATAGAGATCTTGAATCTTCGTTTCCCACTACCCCCCTTTTAAAAACATAATTCCATCCCTTCAGCATTCCATATTTAGTTTGTTTCCTATATGAGATGGAAAACAACAGCAGCCTCGCCAGGATGTTGAAGGAATTGTAAAAAAATAACAAAGTTTCAGAAAATCTCAGAGAACAAATTACTAGCTCACAAAGTGACTTAGAATCAAATTTGAACTCTATCATTCCTGATCCCCCTTCTAAGAGCTGGGTTAGTGAGAATCCACATTTTCAAGACTCGTTTTGAAAACACCTAGCATGCTTTTTAGTTCAGATTTCAACTTCTATTCATGGTTGCCAGGTATGCAAGCATATATGGATATGCAGACGTATACCTTCAATCCAGTGTGCGCATCCACGCACACGCACACACATGTTCACACACTCTCTCATGCACATTCCACCAACTACAGCAATCACTGGGGTCAACAATTTAATTATGTGTACCATTGAATCATTCAGAATAAAAAGGGAAATGTTATTGAGTTCTGGATAAAAATATATTAGGCTTCAAATGGATTAGTTTTCCTTGCAATTGATTTACTTTTACTAGGCAGTAAGAATCTGTAAATAGCTATATTAATTAAATTAATGCAAATACAGTTGCCTATTTTATCTAGAGAGAATTAAAGTAATTTGGGAGGAAAATAACTGCCCGCTATCCCCCATGGATCCAGACAAAAGAAAATAGATTTTTAGGTTGACCACCTAATATGGAACAATTCTCCACTGCATCAAGTTATAGGGTGGCTTATTTCCAAACCAGTAATTCAGCAGGTTATCTCTTAATGAATGGGTTCTGTACACTCCAATTGCAGATAATTATCCCAGTGGGTAGGGACTGAAAACTTTGTTATCCATGGAGAGAAAGGGAGAAAGATGTTGCCATCCTGGGAACTTCTGATTATAAAAATCATCTAGATTAAAGCAAACTCTGAATAAACTTTCTTTGGGCTCCTACAATGACAAAGACAAAACTTTCTGAATAGACTACTTAGTTAGGGACTAGAACCTGGTACTCTTTTAGTACAAATGCTCATCAAACTTAAAGCAAGTTTTGTGTTTAGAATAAAGTACTGTAAGTGAGAATTACATGGAGTTGAAAATTTATTTTCTCATTAAAATAAAGTGGCATAATAAGAGTTAATATTCCTGAACAAATTTTTGCCACCCAGCTTTATGGAAATTACCATGAACATTCTATTTTACCAACTCTATATAGTATACCTAAAAAAGACGAAGTTTTCTAATGTGCATATAAATCAAAGTCACAGGAACACTCAGTAGCCAATTGCATCAAATTTAACTTAATAGAATATAGTACCTTGCAAAGTTCTTTTCTTCATTCTTCATAGCTTTTATTTTTACTGCCTTCAATCAAAAACCATCAAGGTCCTTCAACAGGATCAATGAAGGAATGCATAGTGGGGGATTTTCATAGTCAACTTAAGAAAATGTATGGATGCACTGAGTCACTTTAGAGACTGTTCCAAGACTGCCTGTTCTGCTTTTATTCTGGCTTATTCTTCTCAGTGTTCACTTACATATAACAAATACAGGCATCGGGGATGAAGTTACTGGCCATTTTGCTTTAGAAACAAAATCTTTATGCTTTTCTTTGGTTGTCATTTCATTATCATTAACAGTGGTAGTTTATAGTTTTTTGAAAGATAAATCTGTCTTTAAGTATATGACCATTATTTTACCTTAATTGTTTTGTTTGAAGAAAGGCCACAGTCAAAGGATTCCACTCATGCACACAAATCATGTCAGTCTGCTTTTTACAATTCTACTCTGGGGTCTTGCAATAAATGGCTGCAAAATTTGCTAGAGCTCTATTGCATTTTTTAGTCATTTTAACAGGATATGTTACTATAAAGAAATGACATTTTTTTCATAAGGACACATGAACATTATATAGCCAAAATACACAGTGCTATTATTTAAAATTAGAGTCCTTTAGAAGAGAAAACATCATGTATAAATAAAAACCATTGTTCTAAATTGTGAGGCTTTAATTCAACCTCCATGGTTGTATTAGGTAAGATTTTGACCTTGAACCTTAATTTACCCTACCCCTAGTTTCCTCATCTTTGAAGTGAGGAAAAGAACTAGATGATGTCTATGGTCCTTTCCAGTTCTATAATGTTGTGATTCTAGTCCCATTTATTTAAATAATGTATAATTCCCCCATGGGGCTGCAATGGAGAAACCAGTTTCCCCTTTGCAAAATATGTTCTTCCTTTTCTTGGCACACTTTCTGCTCCTAGGCTGCTGAACTTGTGCTGCCTTCCCATGGTTTGTACCAAGTCTCTTGCTCTGTGTTAGCCACATGGGAGCCTGTGAGCAGGGACGTCAACAGAAAGAGAGCGGTTGTACAAAGCCTGGGACTGGCCATTAGGCCAGGCTGCAGCAGAGAGCTGGCCTCATGCCTGTGTTTCCCCTACTTCTAGTCTAAGCGCTGTGAGGCAGAGACTGTGTGGAGTGGAAACAGTACTGAATCCATATCAAAGACTGGAGGTGGAGGTTCAAATACTGACTCTGTCACTTACCAGCTTATGTGAGCTGGAGAAATGTGCTTAACCCTTATAAGTCACAGTTTACTTCTTTGCAAAATTGGTGAGATAATGGGAAATCTCCTGGCACAGTGTCTGCTATGCTGTGGGTGTTCGTCAAACGTGAGTTGAATCTGGATCTGACAATGGCATCACTGACCAAGCATCTGATCCATAAGCATTGCTCTTAATCAAGGACTGTGTTCATTTATTAAATTCCTACACTGCAGCTGCAGCCCATGACTGATGTTGGAGTTCATAGGGATTTGCAACAAGAGTCCCATAAAACAATAATCTATTTCCTAGTGAGACTCACACAGAGACTGATCTCCTCTTTGGGATTTGTTGACAGAGAGGGTGCAATAAACATTGGCTAAGCAATCACCTTGTTTAAGGTCATCTGCCATACCCAAGTCTGCTGCTGTTAAGTATTTAAAAACGTGTAGGGATTTTTCAGTTTGGAATCTGTCAGGGAGAAAGAGCATGCTTCGGAAATAGGTTAAGAAATTGTGTTAAAAGATTATTCTTGCCTTTTGAGAATATGTGATTAGCATCTATCAAAGGAGGCAGAGCTCTGGACAAGAGCCAAAGGAATAGGGCTGTGGCCCAGGTTTGGTGTTTGTCAATATCAGTTGATCTGCTGGTCAGACATCAATGGATATAAATTCCAAACTGGAGTTTTGAGCCTAGACTAACAATCCCATTCCTGTGTGTGTGTGTGTGTGTGTGTGTGTGTGATTAGGGGCACAACCATAAAGCAGAAGGTGCAGCAGCATGGAGAGCTGGCTGAACACCTGCTTCCAGAATGGGAAAGTGTTATTTTCTAAGATAAAGAGGATATAGGTGAGGTTAGGCAGAGCTGGGTCCTCGGAAGCTGAAAAGTGTTGTATTAGCTTTCTGTGGCTGCTGTAATAAATTACCCACCAGTCTGGTGGCTTAAAACAACACAAATTTATCTTATAGTTCTAGAAGTTAGGATTCACTGAGAAAAAAATCAAAGGATTGTCAGAGTTGCTTCCTTTTAGAGACTCTGAGGCAGAATCTCTTTGCTTGCTTTTTCTAATTCCTAGAGGCTGCCTGCATTTTTTGGCTCTTGGCCCCTTTCAATCTTCAAAGTTACCAACGGCCATTAGTGTCTTTCTTTTATCACATCTCTCTGACACAAACTCTTCTGCCTTTCTCTTTTGCATTTTTTTGAAGATTTTATATATTTATTTGAGACAGTGTGCATGAGCCAGGAGAGGGCAGAGAAGCAGACTCCCCACTGAGCAGGGAGCCTGATGAGGGACTTGATCCCAGGACTCCAGGATGATGACCTGAGCTGAGGGCAGACGCTTAACCGATTGAGCCACCCAGGTGCCCTCTCTTTTGCATTTTAAAGGATCTCTGTAATTACATCAGCCCCACCTAAATTGTCCAGAATAATCCCTTTACTTCAAGTCAGCTAATTAGTACCCTTAATTCCATCTACAACCTTAGTTCTCCCTTGCCATGCAACATAATATAATCACTGATTCCAGAGATTAGGAAATGGGCATCAGACATCTTAGGGGTAAAGAGGAGTTATTCTGCCTTCCAAGGTTATGTTATGTTGGTGGGTATAAAACTGGGAGGGTCAGAACATAGTGCCTTTTAAAATATGCAGTAGTTTGGGGTGCCTGGGTGGCTCTGTCGGTTAAGCATCTGCCTTTGGCTCAGGTCATGATCCTAGGGTCCTGGGATTGAGCCCCACATCAGGCTCCCTGCTGAGCAGGGAGCCTGCTTCCCCCTCTGACTATTGCTCTGCCTACCTGTGCTCTCTCTGTGTCAAATAAATAAATAAAATCTTTAAAAAAATATGCAGTAGTTTTTGAGAAGTCACAAGTTTAATATGATCCCCTGAAAGTGGAGACTGAATAAGAAAAGACAGAGGAATATAAAATTCTAGATAGTAGTTTAGGTCAGATACTCCTTGAAGAAAAGGCAATACTTCATTTCTAAGAGTTTACATCCTTCAATACAATGATTTCACTGGAAATCCAGCCTAGCTGTGATGAGGGTAAAGATTTGTGAATGAAGATATTCAGCACAGTGCTACTGGAAATAAACATGATATCCAACAATAGAAGATTGTTTCAACATATCATGACACTGTCCATAAGACTGCATATTATACAACCATAAAGTCACATTTTTTAAAAGAAATTTTATTCCCAGCTCTCGTTCAATCCATTTTAATTTTCCCCATGTTTCTGCATGATTTCTCCTACCTTCATCAAGTATTCAGTAATTTAAAAAAAACACATTGAGTAATGAATAAACACTAGTTTCTGTGTTAGGTGATGGAATATACTACTAAATGTTCCAGATGAAATTTTTATGGAGCTTACAGTTAAACACTAAAAATAAACATTGCACAGGTAATGGTAAATATGATGAGTGTTTTGAAAGAGGTAGTAGAAGATGCTTGAGGAGCAAACAGGATGAGAACAGGTCTATGAGACATAGGGGCCTCAACTTATGGTGAAGCCCTACTAGCCTATCCTCATCAGGGATTAATTCACCACTGCCTGCGGGGGGACACTGGCAGAGTTTGGTGCCTTAGAATCCACAACTGTGGACACAACTTTTCTCTGCTTAGTTCATCATTCACTTTATGGCCCCAGACCCTTTTCTTTTTAATTTTTTACCTGCTTCTAATAAATGTTATCTCTTTGTATTTTATATAGTCTATAGTCTACTTTAAAACCTTTCTAGAACAAGATGGGATAAACCAATTAAAATTTGGAAATAATAAGGACCCATCAAATTAATGTGTTAGCATATGGGCTACAAGACCATCAGTATCTGACTCTCAGCAGTGTGTTCTTATTCTCACCCTTTGCTTCTGGTTCCATTTGTTTCTTCTTCTTCTTCTTTTTTTTTTTTTTTTTTTATTATGCTATGTTATTCACCATAGAGTACATCAGTTTTTGATGTAGTGTTCCATGATGTGTTGTTTGTGTATAACACCCAGTGCTCCATGCAATACGTGCCCTCCTTAATACCCATCACCAGGCTAACCCATCCTCCCAGCCCACTCCCCTCTAAAACCCTCAGTTTGTTTCCCAGAGTCCATTTGTTTCTAAAGCAAAAGGCACCCAGTTCTCTGTCTGAACAGAAGTTTGCCCTAATAATCTTCCCTAGTCCCCTGACTTCTCCATGGATTTTCCTGTTCAGAGGAATGGCTAAATATGGACCTTTCTTCCTCTCTTGAAGAATGACTATGATTAGAATTGCCTTTCTTGTATACTTCAGATAATCTCTGAATATCATAGTACTTGGCACGGTACAAACTCTTAATGCATGGCAGCTTCTTTTCCTTCACTTTGTTGAGGCCCATAGAAGTATCTATGGGACCAGTAGGTGAAATGGTTACCACGGACCCCACCATCTGCAGCAACTGCAGGATCCTAGGGTTTGTTTTGACAAAATCCATAAATTCTATCATTATTTACTCTTATATGGGGGAATCCCTTGGACTGGTACCTCAATAGTCTCTCCTCCTGTGCTCTACTTCATCTGAAAAACGTCTAATAACATAATTTTTAGTTAAAAAGGAGAAATATACACAAAAGCCTAGGACCAGATGGCTTCACACGTGAACTCTACCAAACAATTAAAGAATACATAATATTTAGTCTTCTCAATCTATTTTAAAAAACAGAAGATGAAGAAAAGCTTCTAAATTCATTCTGAGATCAGCATTATCCTCATATCAAAACAAGATAAAGACACTACAAAAAAAGGGAACTATAGGCCAATAACTCTAGAGGATGAACATAGATGCAAAAACTCGCAACAAAATATAAGCAAACCGAATCCAATAATACATTGGATTGTTCGCCACAAAACAATACAAAATCATTCACCACAATCAAGTGGGATTTATTCCTGGGATGCAAGGGTGGGTCAATATTCACAAATCAATCACAGTGATACTTCATATCAAGAGAAAGAATAAAAACTATACGATCCTTCTAATAGATGCAAAAAAGCATTTGACAAAGTACAACATCCATTCATGATAAAAAAAAACCCTCAACAAAGTGGGTTTAATAGGAATATACTTCAGCATAATAAAGGTCTTATATGAAAAACCCACAGCAAATGTCATACTCAAAGGTGAAAAACTGGGGGATTTTCCCCTATGGTCAGGAACAAGACAAGGATGTCCATTCTCACCTCTCTCATTCAACATAGTACTGGAAGTCCCAGCCACAGCAATCAGACAAGAAAAAGAAACAAAAGGCATCCACATTGTTAAGAAAGAAGTAAAAATTTCACTATTTGCTGATGCCAAAATATTATATATAGAAAATGCTAAAGATTCCACCAAAAAACTACTAGAACTGATGAATGACTTCAATAAGGTCACAGGACACAAAATCAATGTACAGAAATCTACTGCATTTCTATATACTAATAATAATGAAATAGCAGAAAGAGAAATTAAGAAAACAGTCCCATTTACAATTGCACTAAAAATAATAAAATACCTACGAATAAACTTAAACAAGGGAGTAAAAGAGCTGTACTCTGAAAATCATAAAACATTGATGAAAGGAACTGATGATGACACAAACAAATGGAAAGATATTCCCATGGATTGGGAGGACAAATATTGTTAAAATGTCCGTACTACCCAAAGCAATCTACAGACTTAAGCAATCCCTATCAAAATACCAACAGCATTCTTCACAGAACTAGAACAAACAATCCTAAAATTTATATGGAACCAGAAAAGATCCCAAATAGCTAAAGCAATCTTGAGAAAGAAAACAAAACTGGGGATCTCATAATCCCACATTTTAAGATATACTACAAAGTTGCAGTGATCAAAACAGTATGGTATGGCACAAAAACAGATATAGGTCAATAGAACAGTAGAGAAAGCCTAGAAATGAACCCACGATTATATGATTAATAATCTTTGACAAGGGAGGTAAGACTATGCAATGGGAAAAAGACAGTCTCTGCAACAAATGGTGTTGGGAAAACTGGACAGCTACATGCAAAAGAATAAAAACTGGATCACTTTCTTACACCATATGCAAAAATAAACTCAAAATGGATTAAAGACCTAAATGTGAGACTTGAAACCATAAAAATTCCAGAAAAGAGCACAGGCAATAATTTCTCTGACATCAGCCACAGCAATTTTTTTCTAGATATGTCTCCTGAGGCAAAGGAAACAAAAGCAAAAAATAAATTATTAGGGCTACATAAAAATAAAAAGCTTCTGCATAGCTAAGGAAACAATCAACATATCTGAATGGGAGAAGATATGTGCAAATGGCAAATTCAGTAAAGGGTTAGTATCCAGAATATATAAATAACTTACACAACTCAGGACAAAAATCAAATAATCCAATTTAAAAATGGGCAGAAGACACGAACAGACATTTCTCCAAAGAAGACATACAGATGGCCAACAGACCCATAAAAAGATGGTCAACGTCACTCATCAACAGGAAAATGTATATCAAAACCACAATGAGGTATCACCTCACACCTGTCAGAAGAGCTAAAATCAAAACCACAAGAAACAACAAGTGTAGCAGGGATGTGGAGAAAAAGGAACTCTCATGCACTGTTGGTAGGAAAGCAAACTGGTGCAGCTACTGGGGAAAACAGTGTGGAGGTTCCTCAAAAAATTAAAAATAGAATTACCATATGATCCCGTAATTTCACTACTGGGTGTTTACCCAAAGAATACCAAACACCAGTTCAAAAAGATTTATGAACCCCTATGTTTATTGCAGCATTATTTACAATAGCCAAGATATCAAAGCAAGTGTTCATCAATAGATGAATTGATAAAGAAAATGTGGGGTGTGTATGTATGTATATCTATCTATATCTACCTATCTATATCTATACACACACACATAATATATATGTGTACACAGACACACAATGGAATTTACTCAGCCATAAAAAAGAAGAAAATCTTGCCATTTGTAACAACATGGATGGATCTAGAAGGTATAATACTAAATGAAATTTCGTTTGAGAAAGACAAATACTCTTATTATTTCACTCATATGTAGAATTTAAGAAATAAAACAAAGGAAAACTAGAGAACTAATGATTACCAGAAGGGAGCGGGGTGGGGGAGATAGGTGAAATAGATGATGGGGATTAAAGAGTACACTTATCATGAGCACGAAGTAATGTATAGAAGTGTTGAATCATTATATTATACACCTGAAACTAATATAACACTGTATGTTAAGAGTACTGGAATAATTTTTTTTTAAGAAAAGGAGAAATACAAACAATACGGAACCCAATTTTCAGCAGGGTCATCTTTGATGAAAATCTCAAAATTAATCCGTGGGGACTTTTTCTTGCATTGTTTCCTCACTATATAGAGTGACCAAGATACAAATCTCATAACTTCTTTACATTTCCCCAAAGCATTCATCCACACAAGAAAACACTGGGGAAGCAGGAAGAAGGCATACAATACAGGTCATTTTCAGTCAAATTCGGGATATTTTGGTCTGATGCTAAGAGCATTGGAAAACCACTGAAATATTTTACTCAGGATGATATTTGATATATATTTTGGAAACATCGTTCTGGATGCATGTGAAGATCTGCTTTTTTTTTTTTTTTTAAGATTTTATTTATTTATTTGACAGAGAGAGACACAGTGCGAGAGGGAACACAAGCAGGGGGAGTGGGAGAGGGAGAAGCAGGCTTCCTGCTGAGCAGGGAGCCGGATGCGGGGCTCGATCCCAGGACCCTGGGATCATGACCTGAGCCGAAGGCAGACACTTAATGACTGAGCCACCCAGGCGCCCTGAAGATCTGCTTTTAAAGTTAGAATGAGACAACATAGGAGGCTAATGATGTAGTCCAGGAAGACTATGATGGCGGCTTGGACAAGGATGGTAATAATAGAGAAAGAAATAGATCTAACATCTTAAAACAATAAAAATGGCAGAGATTGAAGATGGATTGGTGGTGAGGAATGGGGAAGATGATGCCTAGGATGACTGCCAAATTTCTAGCTTGGTGACTATACAGACTGTATGCAAGTATATTCACAAATCCATTAAGGAGCTCAGGAAAACAAAGACTTTACACTGATTGGATGTACCATTTTTGGAGCAGAGAAGGGAATCTAAACAAGTTTTCTTTTCTTTACGTGTATATAATAAAATTCATTTATTGTGTTTATACATGTTTATGTGTGTATATATGTACACCTTACATATATGTATGTATACAAATGTGTATGTATGTGTTCAAATATATCTATATACACACATACATAAGGAAGAATTTAAATAGGATTACTACAATATGTTGACAGTAACTGAAAATGTTGAAATTTCTAAGGCACTATATTTATTTATTTATATTTTTATTCATTTTTCAGAATTTCTATTTTGGATAGGAATTATTTCTAGAATCATAAATACAACAAAATATATAAATTTATTTTAAAAAAGAAAATTGATTCTCCATAACCATTTGCCCACACTCTTGCACTTCATCTCTTGATAATTATAGGACATTTATACACACAAAGATTTTCAGAGTTATAGTAAAATGTATCAAAGACGTAATCCTGCATTCTTTTTTTTATTGCTACTGTAACAAACTGCCACAAAATCAGCAGCTTCAACAGTACACATTATTTTACAGTTCTGGAAGTTAGCAATCCAACATGAGTCTCACTGATGTCTACAAGACTGTGGTTCTTTCTGGAATCTCTAGGGGAAAATCCTTTTCCTTGCCTTTTCCAGATTCTAGAGGTTTCCTGAATTCCTTGGCTTCTGGCCCCCTTCCTTCATCTTCAAAACTAGCAACATCACATCTCTCACCCTTCAATCTATTATCACAACTCTCTCCGACCCACAGAAAGATTTCCACTTTAAAGACTCATATGATTAGATTGGGCCCACCCAGATAATCCAGGATAATCTGCCCATCTTCAACCTTAATCATATCTGCCATATCCCTTTTGCCATGTAAAGTAACATATTCACAGATTCTGGAAGTTGGGATGGGGACATCTCTAGGCAACCATTATTCTCCTACCACACCATCAAAGGTAGAAACCATTTCTAATAACATGTTTCTTGACCTAACTTCTTCTAGTTGGTCTGTAATTATTTAATATAAGACTTGTAAAATAAATGTAAATGGAATACAATGAGGAAAGTTTTCTTCTAATCCTAATTGCCCTATTCCCACTGCTTAGCTGCCACCTATACTTCTCCCTCCCAATGTATGAACTGATTGAGGTCTTTATTATCTGAGAATGGCACTTTTTTATTAACCATCTCAGGTAACTTGAAGGTCTGAGTTTGACTGCTTTGGAGAATATTTTTCCAATTTAAATTTTTCTAGTTAAACAGTATCATCATACGATGTAAGAAACCACCTAATGTAGGAGAATTCAAAGTGTCAAAGTTATCTGAGACCCAAATCTCTAGTACATGAGAAAAGAGAGCTTTAACTTAAAAAAAAAAAAAAAATCAGTGTGTCCCAAATACAAGCTGAAAGTTGCCTCAACATTTGTCTGAAGAAAGGGTGAGGGAGACTAGAAGGTCTTCCAGGAAAGGGTCTTTCCTGTATAATTCTTTATAAATGGGCTAAAATGAACCTTTCAGAGGTGGAGAGCTGGACCATTAAAAACCACTTTTGCTTGTAGGATCTTATTTTCAATCCGATCACAATCATTTTATCAGCATGCCAACGAACACAGGTGCTGCCAGAGTCAATCTCCTTGCTATATTTTTCTGTGTCACAGGGCAGATTTCCCTGTAATTGGTCCCACAATTGGCCAGTACCCCTCTTTTACAGTTTTGGCATTTTTCAATATGAATTTAGAAAAATCAAAAACTTCCCCTCACTCCCTCATTTTCCCATTTGTAAAATGGTGTGACCATTTACTGTTCTCTGACATAATATGCTCTGTCTAAAAGCCAAGCTCTTAATGAGGCAGCTGGCTTGGTCTTCCCTATAATCAGAGTGTGAGGAAAGCTTGCTGACAAACTAGCAGCATTCAAATCTCATGGTTAATTTTTTCAGGGAAGCTGTAGCAGCGCAGTAAGGAGAGCCATCTACCCCATTAACGGGTCAAGCAGAGAAGGTCAGGTTTTCTAGCCCCTGAATAATATTAGATCCATTTCCAGTTGAGTGTGCTCTTCAGGGATGTGTCTTATCTAATTTCCTTGAATATCCATGATTTATAATGGGAATGGTGGCACCTTCTTCCTCCATCTCTTTCTTGAAATGACTCTCCATGCAGATATTAAATCCTGAAAGGGAGCTGCCTCCAGCATCCCAAGAAACAGAGGCATATGGTATATAGAGAAATGGAAAGAAATGGAAGACTGCCAAGTATCTTGACTTGTTCCTTTACCTCACGTTTTACCAACCCAGATGTTGGCTTGATTCTGACTCAGGCCTTGGCAAGTAAGTTCCAATTAAAGGCAGATAACTGTTTTTCTAATGTACCAGGGTAACCAGGCAGACCAAAAATAAGCTGCTGAAATATAGCAGGGTCATATGCAAAGTCTTATCTTCAAGTTAAGACATAAATCCCGCACATGCAAGCGTCCAAGCTCGCCCAATTTCTCTTTCCAGCAAGCCTGCTACTCTTGTTGTTTTTTTCCATGTAGCAGTAAATGGTTACATCATAACTCATTGCTTGAGCCTAAAATCTAGGAGTCATCTACTATACCTCTCTTTTTCTCATTCCCCACATCTAATTTTTCAGCAAGTCCTTTTGGATATACCTAAAAATATATCCCAAATCCATCCTAAACAATAAGAAATGGAAATCATGAGAAATTCAGCTTTGCTTTTCTTTTGTAGGTCAGGGCTAATGATACAAAAAGCTATTGCTCTCTAATAGCAATGGGGATGAAGAAATCTCAGAATACCAGAAATCAAGTGATGACACTTAGCCATCAGAAGCAAGGTAGACACAACTGTTTAAATGAGTGGCATGCCCAGAGTGGCATACAGAGATATATGGAATATGGAGTTACTAGAAGAAAAACAGATGGTAGCCAACAAGTCTAGTACTTAATTTATACATTCAAAAGAAATGAAAAATGAAAGATTATGAAGTTGAAGGCAGACACTTCAATGAAACCTAATGATCTTTTGCCCAAATTCTGGATGTGAGCTCATTTTTAGACCCAGAACCCACTGGCTGAAAAAGAGCCCAGGAAGAAAAAATGTAGACCACCACAGCAGTGACAATGATTCACTAAGACCTTCCCCAAAGGAGTCTATGACCATTTACTTTATTAACCACACATGTGCTGAAATGAATATTTGTGTTCCCCCCAAATTAAAATGCTGAAGCTCTATCCCCCAGTGTGATGGTATTAGAAGGTGGGACCTTTAAGAGATGATTAGGATTGGATGAAGTCATATGGGCAGAGCCTTCATGAAATGGACTAGTGACCTTAGAGTATTCACAAGGGAGTTTGCTTCCTTTCTCTGCTCTCTGCCATGCTGGGGAAATAACAGGAAGGTGGCCATCTTTAACTCAGAAGGCTCTCACCAGAATTGGACCGTACTGGCACCCTGGTCTTGGATTTCTAGCCTCCAGAACTGTGAGAAATTAATTTCTGTTATTTATAAGCTACCCAGTTGAAGATATTTTGTTATAGCAGCCCAAATTGGCTAAGATAACACATTAGTGAAAGGAAATGTTAAACACAGGTTTAATAGGTATCAAGTTGACATTTACCCCTGGGGACTCAAAGTGTCATTATAACCCTCCTGTTACACTGGGTTTTATGGGGTAAAGAAAAAAATGGACTCTTGGGTTGGTACAACTCACGGTGGTTACAGGGGATCAATAAACCCTCTAAGAGGTCATTTTCCAAGTCCTTGAATATATAATGACATACTTGGTAGTTGACAGTTTGCTGTAGTTTTTTCCTAGCCTGTAGGGTTAAAGGTAGCATGGAAGAGGGCTAATTGGAAACCTCTAAAACTATCCCCCACCTTTCCTAACAAACACAGTTAAGTAAAAAACTACAGTATTTACTGGGTTGAATGGCATAAATTAATGCCACTCTTAATGGCCTGAAGCATTGTCTGGGTGGTAGTCCATATCATATATCCATTTACCTTATCAGCGTGACCTATATTAAAAAAAACATCATGGAGGAAACAGTGGACTATGTCACGTTTACCCAAGTTGTAACCTCACTTTTTGCTGCTATAAAAGTTCTATTATGTTTAGTAGAGCAAATTAACGTGAATTCAGGTACCTAGTATATGACCACTGATAGGGCAAACGAATTTTTTTCCATATGGTCAGGAGATAGGACTTAAAGAAGTTTATGTTCAAGTGAAGTTTAAAACAGTATACATTAATAGTCTTGCCCTGGCCCATGTTAATTCTCCTTCCCTCTGCATAATATAGCTCTAAGGGGCCTACACTATTTGGACATCCAGCAAAAAATTGCTTTGGTCCATATATTTATGAAATCATATTAATCAAACTAGACAAGCAAGAAGTGGCAAAAATGTTGAAGGCCTTAGAAAGATACGTGTGCTGCAGATGGTAGAAAATAAACCTGACAAAGATTAGGCTCCTATCATATCAGTTAACTTTTTAGGGGTTCAGTAATCAGGGACATACTAGGACTTGACCACCCAAAGTAAAAGACAAATTATTGCATCTAAAGATTCTCATTACTAAGAAGAAAGCATAATGTCTGATCGGCCTCGTCAGGTTCTACCATTAGCATATTTCACTCTTAGGAATGCTGCTCTGACCATTTTTGAGTGACACAGATGGCTGCGAATTTGGGGGTCCAGGCCAGGAAAGGCTTCTGATGTATTTCCTGGCTGTGGCGCAAACTGTCCTGCTGCCTGGCCTATGCAATCTGGTAGATCCAGTGACATTAGAGGTCTCTCTGGTAAAAAGAGATGCCCTTTGGCATTTATGAAAGCCCCAGGAGCTGAATCACAACGCAGAATTCTTGAGTTTAGACAAAAGATATGCCAAGGTCTTAGCATTTGAAAAATAGCTTCTGGCATGTTATTCAGTCCTGGAGGGGCAGATCAACTTCAGGAGACACAAGTGACCATGTAGCCAGACTAACCGTTGAGCTGGTTTCCCTTATACCCATCATGTCATAAGGTGGGTGCGCCCAATAGCAATTCTTCATAAGATAGAAGACCCACTTTTTGGAACTGGCATGAACAAGGACAGAGGGCAGAAATTAACCACATATACAGGTATGACAAAACCCTATGACATCTACCACTGGCACACTGTCTCTGTCCCTCTCCTTGCATCCATGACTGCATGTGAGTCCTTATGACCAGCTTAGAGAGGAGGGGAAAAAAATCCATCTGAGAATGATTCATGGATAGGTTGCCTAGGTATGTTGGTATAGGCAAAAAATTAATTGCTGATGCACCATTGGCCTACTGGGGTATGTTGCTGAAAGAGAGTAGTAAGAGAAAATCTTCCCAATGGGCAAGGCTTTAAGTAGTGAGTTTGGTCATTGGCTTTATGGAGATAGAAAAGTAGCCTGATACAATAATATATATTAACTCATTGACAGTGATGAATGGTTTGACTTGTTAATCTGGGGACTGGATGGAGAAAGACTAGAAGATTATGACAAGGAAGTTTGAAAAGAGGTGTGTGCATATGTATCTATAGAAACAGGCACAAAGAGTGAAGATACTCATATTGCATGTGAATGGCCACCAGAATTTATTCACTGTGTTAGAGACTGACCAACGAGCTAGACAGAATGACTTAGCCAGTTGATTTTAACCTGTCTCATTATCAGCCCTTTCAGTGCCTATATAATATGTACATTAATGAAGCCACTTCGGTGGCAGGAATGTAGACTATGCATGGAATTCCCACTCACAAAGGTCTATCTAATTTCTGTCACTTCCAAATGTCCAATCTTCCAGAAACAAAAACAATGCTAAGTCCCTCATAAGGCACTGTCCCTCGAAGAGCAAGTTCATTACACTGAACCTCTTTCACTCTGGTAGAATTGCTGAAAGAGGAAAGATGTCGCTTGACTAAAACTGATACTTATCCTGGGTATAGATTTGTCTTTTCTGCCCACGTCTCAGCTAGCTGGCTTATTTGAAGATTTATAATTATTATTCACCGAAACAGGATCTTGTATAACATGGCATCTGCCTAAGGGTCCTGTTTTACAGCAAAGAAAGTATGGTATTGGGCATATGACTATGGCAGCCACTACTCTTATCACATATTTCAGCCCAATATGATTAATCATATGGCCTTTTGAAGACACAGCTGTGGTATCTTGGTTAGGACAGCCTATGATACCCACCCACCAGTCCAGAGTGTATGCCCTAAACCAACCACCATTACAAAGTGCTGTGTTCCCAATACATGAAGTTCATAGGTCCAAGAATCAAGAGCCAGAGTAATAGTCCTGCTTAACATTTTTCCCAGTGACCCTCTCAGAGAATTTTGGTATTTTCTCTTCACAATTCTAGGCTCTGTCTCAGGTCCTAGTTCCGAAGAAGAAATGCTTTTACCAGAAGACACAGAAAGAGTCATGTTAAACTTTAAGCTATGCCTGCCACCTGATTACTTCAGGTTCCTTGAGCTAAGAGACAAATAAGCAAGGAAGAGGTAATACCATGTCAGGGTGAATTGACTCTAATCATAAGGAGGAGGTAAGGGAGCTGTTTCACAATGGGGGAAGGGAAGAACCCCTGGACATTCAGGTGATTCACTGGAGCATCTCTTTTTTACCCTCCTGCCCAATTTGATCAGTACGTGGAAAACTGTAGCCAAATATGGGCTGAAGAAGGCATGGTGACTAGGGGCTTCAATCTTTCACTGATGAGTTTGAGTCATCCTATCAAATAATCCACCCAGACCAGCCGAGATGTTAGCCAAGGGTGAAGAGAATCTAAACTGAGTAATATAGGAATAAAAATGAGTATGAAGTGTATTCTGCAATGGACTTCAATGTAGTTCATGCCACTCAACTTCTTCTTTTTAGTTCCCCAGGAAGTGAAACAAACCAGAATCTTGGAAATGCTTTTCCCTGATGGGGTGGGTTTTTGTATGAAGCATGTGGCTCTGAGGAGCACAATAAGTAGACTGTAATGACTGTTGTTGAGTACCACCCAGATCTCCAGAGACACTCCTTCCCCAGCCGCCAGGGGTGTTGTCAGCCAAGGGCACACAGATTAGTCCTTTCCTGGAAATTAACCTCTGCTGAAGATAGGGACACTTACTTCCTCCTCAGGAACAGGTTATATCCAGTAATTGGCTGATATGAGCTATAAAAGCGTGGGTCTTTTGCCTCAATTTAGGCCACTTCCACATGGCCATCATGGTTCCAGAGCTCTCTGGGGAATAGGCAGAAGCCTTTGCTGCATTTGCATTGCACTTCTACATTTCCTCTGCCTAACTCTGCTTTCCTCAGTACCTCACTAACGTTGTTCCCTAGAGCACCCCTCATTGAACATGATGCAAATGAAACTATGTGTTAGGGTCTATTTCCCAGGGTCCCTAACTTAAAATAAATTTTGAGAATTTCCAGGGAAGATGGCAGAGTAGGAGGACCTTAAGCTCACCTTGTCCCACAGATAAACCTAGATAATACCCACATCAGTGTAAATAACCCAGAAAATGAACCAAAGACAGGCAGAACAGACTCTCTACAGCTAAATGTAGAAAAGAGGCCACATAAAAGAGGGTAGGAAGGATGGAGACCTGGTCGGGAGCCAAATGGACTGGCAGGACTGTCCATGGGAGGAAGGGATGATGAGCAGACCCCCATACCAGGCACCCTAGGCATGGGGGACCCACAGAGCAAAGAAGAATTCCCATACCCTCGGCTTTGAAAACCAGAGGGGTCTAACTTCAGGAATTCCTACAATTAGTGAGGCTTAACACCTGGAACTTTTAATCAGCAGGCTGAGGTCTGGAAGAGCCAGGAGGGTGATAGGAAACTGAGTCCCATCCTTTAATAGCACAACAAACAACCCCACTGAGAAATGCATAAAAGCAGCAGTTTGAAAAACTCTTGGGGTATAGCGGAAGGAGATTTATTTACTAATCTCAGAGCATTTGCTGCAGGGGCAGGAATCTTTGGGAGACTACTCCAAAAACCAAACAGCTGGCAGGTGCCATCTCCCTTCCCACCCCATAGCCTAGATATTCTCGACCTAGCTTGCTAACAATTGCCCTGCCCACATGCTCTTCTGCAGACTCAGCCCCTCAATTCCAGCAGGCCTTGGCAAGAGTTCTTCCAGGCACCTGCACGTTCCCTCTCCTACACTGAACCAGTATGGACCTCGTTGGCACTGTACACCACACCCCCACATTCTCCTGGGGACCTGTCCCTCCAATACACCCTCGGATGGAACCCATCCAAAACAGTGCCACAGGCCTAAGAGTGTGCAAGCAGCCCTGGCAGGGACTAGCACCACTCCAAACTCACTCCTGGGGAAAGCAGAAGATAACCACATATACCAGTCCAACATCAGGTCTGACTACACGCCCTGCCCACTAGTGAAAGCTTTTCAGCGGACAACACAAGGAAAATGCCCTGTAATTCAGTGCTACTCTGTCTCTGGCAAACCCCTGGTCTGACTCAAGCCAGACTGGCTCGTGAACACGTGAACCAAACCCTGCCCACAAGAGGGAAAAAGAGCCTTGCCGATGACTGGAATGAAGAGAAAACTGGCTCAGCCACAACAGTAGAGCAAACGAAACACACGTAGGAAACACCCCTAAGGTGCTAGGTTCTGGTGAACAGGGAACATTGTACAGCAGGGCACTATAGGACCTCTTCTTCATATGGCTACTATTTTCAATAGTAGAAGATGTAGTTGACTTTCCTAACACATAGAAACAGACACAGAGAGTTAGACAAAATAAGGTTCCCAAATGAAAGAACAGGACAAAATCATAGCAAGAGACCTAAATGAAATGAAGATAAATAACATGACTGATAGAGAACTTAAAGTAATGGTCATAGTGGCACCTGGGTGGCACAGTTGGTTGAGCATCCAACTCTTGGTTTAGGCTAGGGTTCTGGTCTCATGGTGATGAGATCAAGCCCTACGTCAGGCTCTGCGTGGAGTCTACTTGGAATTCTCTCTCCCTCTCCCTCTGCCCCTCCCACTCATGCTCTCGCTCTCTAAAATAAATAAATAAATCTTTAAAAAAATAAAGTAATGGTCTAAAGATACTCACTGGATTTGAGTAAAGAATGGAGGACCAGAGTGACAGCCAAAGAGATAGGAAACTCAAAAAAGAACCAATCACAGATGAAAAACTCAATAACTGAAATTAAAAAATACAGCAGATGGAATAAATAGTAGAAGATGAATGGGAGAAGATACCTGCAAATGACATATCCAATATAAAGAACCTATACAAGTCAGCACAAAAAATCCCACAAATAATCCCATTAAAAATGGGCAGAAGACATCAATAGACATTTCTCCAAAGAAGACATACAGATGTCCAAAAGACACATGAAAAGATGCTCAACTTTACTCATCAGGGAAATGCAAATCAAAACCACAATGAGATATCACCTCATACCTGTCAGAATGGCTGAAATAAAAAATTCAAGATACAAGTACTGCCGAAGATGCTGAGAAAAAGGAACCTTCGTGTACTGTTGGTAGGAATACAAACTGGTGCAGCCACTGTGGAAAACACTATGGAGGTTCCCCAAAATATTAAAAATAGAATTACCGTATGAGCCAGTAATTCCACTACTAGGTATTTACATAAAGAGTGTGAGAACACTAATTTGAAAAGACATATGCACCCCTATGTTTATTGCAGCATGTTTTAAAACAGCCAAATTTTGGAAGCAGCCCAGGTGTCCATTGATAAATGAGTGGATAAAGATGTGGTGTACACACACACACACCCCCATATACATATACACACACAATGGAATATTATTCAGCCATAAAAAAGAATGAAATCTTGCTATTTGCAACAACATGGATGGATCTAGAAAGTATAATGCTAGTGAACGAAGTCTGAGAAAGCCAAATGCCATATTACTTTACACACATGTAGAAGTTAAGAAACAAAAAAAAAGAAAAAAATAAACTGAAAACCAGACTCAACTGTAGAGAACAAACATGTTTACTGCAGGGGGTGTGGGGGGGTGAAATAGGTGAAGGAGATTAAGAGTACACTTTTAATAATGAGCACTGCATAATGTATAGAACTGCTGATTCACTATATTGTACAGCTGAAACTAATGTAACACTGTATATTAATGATACTGGAATAAAAATTTAAAAAATTAATTTTGAGCATGTTACTAGTTGCTCCATATGCAAATAAGAAAGGTGACAAAAGCACAGGACCATAGTTTGGATAATGTTTTGGGTATCATATTTTAAGAGTGTCTGACACATTTGAGTGTATAGGTTGATGAAATATCTAAAAACATATCAGATTAGGGCAGTTCAGGAGTTTGGATTTTTAAACAGAGTATGTCAGGCCACGTTAGGTCATGATAACTGTCTTCAGATAATTGAAAGACACACATGATAGAAAGATTGGGGATTTTTTTTTATGTCATTCCACAGTGTAGACCTAAGATCAATGAGTAAAAATTATAGACCAGGTTTCAACTCAACATAAAAAAGACCATAATGCCAGATAATTAAAAGCTTTCACACAATTCAATGAGCTGCTTTGAGAGAGAATGTGTTCCATGAACTGAAGTTAAGAGAAGCTGCATGATCATTTTTTATGGACACTGTGTGGTTTTTACCTCAAAAACTAAATGAACTTTGAGGTATAGATTAGTTTTCTATTGCTCTGTAACAAGTTACCACAAAATTAGCAACTTAAAACAATACACATTTATTATCTCACAGTTTCCCTAGGTCACGAGTCTGGGTATGAATAAAGGAGTCAACTAGTTCTGGGGTCTCATCTGATGCCTATGGTCCTCTTCCAGCCTCATTCAAGCCATTGGCAGAATTCAGTTCCTGCAAGCTTTGAACTGAAGTCCTCTTTTTCTTCCCTGGTTGTTGGCCACAAGTCACTCTAAGTTATTAGATGCTACTCTTGACGTCTTGCCCCACAGTTCCTGTTAAATCCTCTCACATTCTCATGCCTCAAATCTCTTTCCAAAAGGGTCTAGAACATTTTAAGGCCAACTTGAATAGGTCAATACCAGATGATTTCCCTTCTGAGTGACTCAAAGGCAACTGATTCATAACCTCATCATGGGAGCGCTATCTCATTATATTCACACCTTCTGCACATTCACAAGGGGAGAAAATTATACAACCTGCACGTACACCATGGGGCAGGAATCTTGGGGGCCATTTCAGGATTCTGCCTACCACACTGTGCTTTCCAACTATAAATTCAAGTCACCATGAACACTTAAGAGTTTCTCATGGAACTAAAGGTCTTCTGGGTTAGCAAAGTATGCCTCCTGGGACTGATTTTATATTCTGACATTGGCTTCAGTATGACTGAGACAACAAGACCATCTCCAGATCAGTGACACTTCAGAGGTTCTTGGGGAGACTCAAGTGGGATCTGAATGTGTAGAGCAATGTCCCACAGCTCTCTAGACTCCCAGCTACCTCAGAGGCATCACCAATGTGGAGATGACTTAGAATCACCAGGGTTTCTGAACACCAAAACAAACCACTGCTGAGTACCCAGAACAGTGTCTGGCACTAGTAGGTATGTATTTCTGGGAATGGACCATTTTCAGGGGTGAAACATGAAAAAATCCAATTTTCCTCATTCTATTTTTTTCTCTCGGTGCTCAGCTTTCCATCTGGATGCTAAGAGGGTTAGGATTTTGTGCAGAATTATATCAGGAACTCAAGTGAGACCCCCATGAAGAGAGGAAGGACACATGGAGGTGGAAAGCCATCCATGCTAAGAATCTGGCTACAAATGCCTCCAGGCCCTGAAGGAGGTGTTGCAAGGACAATTATTTGTCACCAGAATGGGCCAGCCTAATCTGCTCTCATGGTATGTGGCTACAACCTCCTGTGACTGTGCCCCTCCAAATCAGACTGAAAAGAATTCATTTGGCTTCACCAAGGTGAGAAATTGGGAGAAATGCTTGCTCTCCTGACATTTTGGCTTCCAGTTCCTATATCAATGGCCCTGAGAAAACTGAGCCAAGCAAACAGATCTTTATATTTTTTCAGCGAACTGCTCATTTCATCCTTGAGCAGAAACTGACCAAGCTTTATAAATAAGGGTGTGCTATTGGACGGGCTCTAAACAATGCACTTTGCTTTGTATCGAATAATAGGGATATAGACCCTGCGTAAAATTATGACCAGGTGAACACTGATCCGAACTAATAGTCAAATAGAATCATAGTGTGTTATTTTCTTGGATAAGCAATTGACATATTTGAGCTATTCTTTTTGATCTTGCCCCCAGAATTTGAAATATACTCCACCCTCACTTCTTTTTTATCCTTAAGGCATGTATGTTCATGTGTAAAAGTCTGCATACATATAATTGTTCTGATAAAAAAAAAAACCTAATAGAAAATACAGAAAAGCTTCAAGAAAAATAATAGAAGCTATCGATGTTTTCTCCATTCAGAAAGAGTCACTATCAATGTTTTGAATTATATCCATCATTTCTTTGATATATTTCATATGTATCATGCATACTATTGGGTAGACTGAGTTTTTCTATGTAAAACTATATCATGCATGAGATTGAGAGACAACAAGGACCATAAACTCCCCAAACCTCAAAGCAGGTACTCTTAGTATCACTATTAGGCTTTAGTTTTAAGCCTCTTTAGAGAAGCCCATCTCCAGGGAATTTGACCGTATCTGATAAGGGTCTATGTCAGCCCCTCTGGTTTGGGATTAGACTAATAGACCTTGTTTTCCCCTTTCTCCAAGACTCCTACACTTACCATGGACTTTTAAAAAGAGAGAATCTAGAAAGACAAGTGTTCTAAGAGCTGAGTGAGGCAATTCAAGGAGGGCTTCTATGTAAATGCCAGAATTACTGGAGGTTTTTTTTGTTGTTTTTTGGCCACACTCAAAATCTACCCTCTTATCAGAATGGTGTGGCCTAGAAGTGCCCTTGTCCTATGCGAAAGCTACTTTATGCAAGTGCCGAGAATAATCTTTGTACACACACACTCCAACCCAGGGATCCACACATGCCATTTTTGGTAAGCATTTTCTCAATTAATGAAATCTTTGAAGGCTTGCTTTTTCATAGCTGCACTGTTTGGATATATCTTAATTTAATCCACTATTTTGGAGTACTAATTGCCCCCATTTTTCCTCCTTTATATATAAGGCTATGATAAATGTTCATGTACATTTGTCTTTAAGAATGTTTTCCCATCATCTCAAAAGACTAAGGATTTTGTTGCACTGACAACTAACAACAAATTTTTCTTATATAAACTGTTAAAAATGGAACATATTATTCTAAATGACCTAAACAAAATAATGCTGGTCTCAAGAGCAGATAAAATTAAAAATGGAAACACATAGAGAACTAATGTTTGGAAACTTACTGGTACCAATTATATACAAGTCTTTTACAGAGAGGATGTTAATTATTGATTATTCAAAGTTGCTGGAAAAAGAAGTTCCTATACTCTAGGTTTACACACACGTATTCAGATCAGTAAACTAATTATCAGTTAAATCGAACATAAATAATGGATACAAAGTGAGAATAAGATTAAGACAGTAGCATCACAGTAATATAGACTTTATTATCCAAACTTTTTGCAATCATTAAGCAGTTTTAAGTACCTAGTTGCTTTGACTCCCTAAGAATTACCAATGATTAAAAGAGAGAAGTCTCTGTGTTCCCCCTTTTTTTGGTGATATTTCTTTGCTCCTTTCAGAAGACAGCATGATTCTTTGGCTATTAGGTGGAAAAAGTTCAGAAACTCAAAATCTTGATCCTTCCCAGGGGGAAAGACGTATTGATTGCATCTGGGGGGAAAGGGAGCAGCAGAGTATATACCAATGATGAGACAGGAATGGAAAATCTGAACATATAATCTCAGAAGAAAGTTCCAACCAACAAAACAAAGAGGCAACCCATAGAATGGGAGAAGATATTTGCAAATGACACTACAGACAAAGCGCTGATTTCCAAGATCTATAAAGAACTTCTCAAACTCAACACCCAAAAAACAAATAATCAAGTCAAAAAATGGGCAGAAGACATGAAAAGACACTTCTCCAAAGAAGACATACAAATGGCTAACGGACATGTGAAAAAATGTTCATCATCATTAGCCATCAGGGAAATTCAAATCAAAACCACACTGAGATACTACCTTACACCAGTTAGAATGACAAAAATTGACAAGGCAAGAAACAAATGTTGGAGAGGTTGTGGAGAAAGGGGAACCCTCTTACACTGTTGGTGGGAATGCAAGTTGGTACAGCCACTTTGGAAAACAGTGTGGAGGTGCCTCAAAAAATTAAAAATAGAGCTACCCTATGACCCAGCAATTGCACTCCTGGGTATTTGCCCCAAAGACACAGATGTAGTGAAAAGAAGGGCCATATGCACCCCAGTGTTCATAGCAGCAATGTCCGCAATAGCCAAACTGTGGAAAGAGCCGAGATGCCCTTCAACAGATGAATGGATAAAGATGACGTGGTCCATATATACAATGGAATATTACTCAGCCATCAGAAAAGATGAATACCCAACTTTTACATCAACATGGATGGGACTGGAGGGGATTATGCTAAGTGAAATAAGTCAAGCAGAGAAAGTCAATTATCATATGGTTTCACTTATTTGTGGAACATAAGGAATAGCATGGAGGACATTAGGAGAAGGAAGGGAAAAATGAAAGGAGGGGGAATCGGAGGCGGAGACGAACCATGAGAGACTATGGACTCCGAGAAACAAATTGACGGTTTTAGAGGGGAGGGGAGTGGAAGGATGGGTTAGCCCAGTGATGGGTATTAAGGAGGGCACACACTGCATGGAACACTGGGTGTTATACGAAAACAATGAATCATGGATCACTACATCAGAAACTAATGATGTATTGTATGATGACTAACATAACATAATAAAATAAAATTAAATTAAAAAAAAAAAAGAAAGTTCCAACCAATTGAAAGCTGATTTACATACTTACTGGTGTAGTAAGAAGCCTAAGTTTTCTGTCTGTGGTTCACCTGTTTATCTATCCATTCATCCATTCATCTATTCATCCATGCATATATTACCTGCCTACATTCAAAAGAATTTGAAGGGGTTTACTCACCAGATGTTTATCAAACTGTCTTTTTGAGAATTCATGACCATTGCTCTTTCTACTAGAGCACCGACCCTAACCAATACTTCGGAATCAAGTTCTAGAGTAACAATGATAGTTTCATTTAATCCTTCTATTTTTTCAGTAAATTATTTGTTTCAAATACTATTCAGAGAGAGGAAGATGAAAGATAGTGGAGAATACCTACTCCTTCCTCCCACACTATTAACATTTACTTTTGACTCCCACATCTCAGATTTTCTCTTTTTCAGCAGACGAGATGCTAAATATTTCTTTCTAGTTCATCTTAAAGATGGTGCATTAAAAAGTATTGGAAGAACAGGGTCTAAGAGAAAGCACTGAGTCATCAGCTTTTTTGCTTAAGTGGTTTGAATCTTCAGACATATCCTTAACTTCTTGTGGCTGCATTTCCCAATCTGCAGAATAAGATGAGTATGTCTTACCTTCCTTTAGCACATGCTCATCCTGAGTCAGTTGCTAGGGTCTGTAAATTGCCTCACAACAAATGCATGTTAGAAGAGTTATCCTAAATTTTAAAGGTTAAATGTAAAATGAATTGGCTGAACAACAGAAGAGTTTTCTGGCATCAGGGATAGCAAAAGGGCAGCACAGAGAGGTTTGGGAGGAACCTAGAAAGTAGAGACAGCAGAACCTTGTTGGAGAAAGTGCTGGCTGAGACCTCTCTAAGCAGCTTTTTCTCTGGATGCTTCTCCCCATCACTGTAAGGTGGGCTGCTAACACCCCTTTTATCTTGCTCCTCAGGCCCAGTTTCTCTGGGAAAACAGTCAAAATAGATTCAAGCTATAGTGTGAATGTCTTCCTAGGGAGTAACTTTGGAACTAGATCTGCCTGTTTCTTAAATAGGAAGGTAAATCATACTCCCAGCATGGTGTCAATGCCAAATAATCACTCCAGGCTACTGGAAGCGGGAGAGCAGAGGATGAGGTAGTTTCATAAGTAGATATAGTCATAGCCAAACCCTGAAATAGAAAATACATATACAAGTGTTTATTGGTACAGTTAAACCTCATCCTAACAGACTCCACAGACATAAAATTTCCTTGAAATAAGCATTCCTTGCTACCTCCTCTCTTCCTGCAGCTTCTCAATCTTACACCCACGGTGCTATTGGGTTCTGTCTAAAAATACTGTAGCATATGTTTATGTAAAAATACTGCACCAGGAAGATAATAAGGGAAGGCTCCCTTGAAAAGCACCATGGGATAGTGAAAAGAGAGTTGAGCTGAAAATGGGGAGATTTTGGTTTCTACTTTGGATTCTGCCTGTGATTAAGTCTGAGGATATGACTAAGTCAAATGATCTTTCTAAACTTCAATTTCTTCATTTGCAAATTAGCAGTTTGGCAACATGCATCTAAAGCCCTTCTAGCTCTGCTGTCATGAGAGTCTGTGATAGTTGACAGTGAAGGTTCTCTTGAGCACTATGATCTATAAGTCTTGCTTATATTTTCTATTTTATGAATTTCTTTCTTAGAATTCTTAAAAGTAAAAAGTCACTAATTGGGAGCATCCACAAATAGCACTGGGGTAAAATGCATTAAGAATAAGCAAACGTACTCATTTATATTTCCTGAAACATCAATTCAAATTTTAAATTGAAGGAGTCTTTTTTTTATCATTTAAATGGAAGATAAAACTAGCTCATGAAGATACCTCCAACTATGAAAGGGCAGACAGAGGAACACTACTGAGACAAAGAAAGTGGCCTCAGAGAAAAAATGTTTTCTCTAATTATAAATTTATTAAAACCCCGTGGTTCTCAAAAGGGGAAATTTCACCCCAGAGAACATTTGGCAATGTCTGGAGATACTTCTGATTGTCACAACTGATGTGAATTATTGGCATCTAGTGGCTAGAGGCCAGGGATGCTACTAATCATCGTATAATGCACAGAACAGCCCCCTTTAACATAGAATTATCCAGCCTAAAATGTCAGTAGCCCCAAGGTTGAGAAACCCTAATATAACCTTCTCAATTCTCCTGACCATGTTATATTAAGCTTGAAAGGCCCAACTTGACATTGAAAACAGTAGCCTCACCAAAAAATGTTTATTCTAGTTTTGCCTAGAGAGAAACCATCTCTCAGATGAAATTCTTTATAAAGGAGTTAGGTAAAAAAATTACTTTTGTGGTATGCAAGCATTTATTCCTCTAGTCCGAGTCAAAGTCCAGCAAATTCAACTATTTTATGTCTCATATATTTCTATTTCCTGTCTTGATCTTTAAATATTCTTTTTTAATCTCTAGCCAAAAAAGTACCTAATATTAGTTATGATCATATTGAGAAATACAACAATCCAGAAAGCTAGTCAGATTTCCAGGTATTCCTGAACACTATCAAGTCAGATGGTTATGAGCCACACTGTGGTTTTAAGTGTCCCTTGTTCCCAGTGTTCTCTGGGTCGATAGACTTTTGTGATGGACACCAGTTTTCCCTCTCTTTCAAATAAACACAGGTAACTGACATTTACAAAGAAGAATTAATTATTCAACAATTGAAAAGGAGTTACTAAAAGCTCCTGAGATGAATACAGGGGATCATACTGACCCAAGATCAAATGTCCAAAGTTACTCATTCCTGATTTCAAACCTTTTGTCTTCTATTAATTACAGTGTGGGGGCTTGGATGCAAAGATAGCCACTATCAATTCATTCCTTTCCTGTATATGTATGTCACTCTTGTATCAAATGGAGTCTACTTCTTCACTCTCTTGAATCTAGGCTGGCCTGGGACTGCTTTGACTGTTAAAATACAGCAAGAAAGATACTGTGTCAGTTTGGGACCTAGGCTTTTTTTTTTTTTTTAAGATTTTATTTATTTATTTATTTATTTGACAGAGAGAGAGAGAGACAGCACAAGTAGGCAAAGGGTAGGCAGAGGGAGAGGGAGAAGCAGGCTCCCTGCTGAGCAGAGAGCCTGATGTGGGGCTTGATCCCAGGACCCTGGGATCATGACCCGAGCCGAAAGCATCTGCGTAACCGACTGAGGCACCCAGGCGCCCCAATTTGGGGCCTAGGCTTTAAGAAGACTAGTGGTTTTTACTTTCTCCCTCTTGGAACCCAGGCCCCATGCTGTGAGGAAGCCCGAGAAGCCACACAGCCAGGTCCAGGTGAAGAAGAATCAGGGCCTCTCGCCAACAGCCCAGTGGGGCTTCCCAGCTTACAGCCATCAATAATCACCCCATGTGAGTGAGCCAGCTTAGAAGTGGATCTATCAGCTACATTGCACCATCCCAGGTGATACCACACAGAAAAGAGGCAAACTGACCATACCAAATCCTGTCCAATTACAATTCATGAGGGAGTAACTGTTTTGTTTTCCAGCTCTATTTAGGTATAATTGACAAAATTGCCTATATTTAAGGTGTACAAGGTGACCTTTTAATATATGTACACATTTTGAAAAGATTATCACAATCAGGATAATTAACACACCCATCACCTCACATAGTTACCTGGTTTTATTTTTCCTTTTGTGAGAATAATTAAGGTCTCTCTTAGAAAAATTTAATTACGTAACACAGTATTGTTAACTAGAGGCACCACACTCTACCTTAGATCTCCAGAACTTATTCATCCTACATATCTAAAACTTTGTACCTTTGACCAACATTTCCCCATTTCCCTCACCTCCCAGCCCCTGGTAACCACCCTTCTACAATCTGTTTCTATGAATTCAACTTTTTTTAGATACCACATGTAAGTGTGATAATACAATATATGTCTTTCTGTGTCTGGTTTATTCCACTTAACAAAATGTCCCCCAGGTTCATACATGTTGTCTCAAATGACAGGATCTCCTTATTTTTATGGCTGAATAATATTTCATTATATATATATATATTGTTCTTTCTTTCTCTCTCTATACACATACACACACACACATACATTTTCTTATACATTTTCTTTATCCATTCATTTATCAGTGGACACTTAGGTTGTTTCCATCTCTTGGCTACTGTGAATAATGCAGCAGTAAACATGGGGATACAGATATCTCTTCCAGATACCAATCTCATTTCCTTTGCATAAATACCCAGAAGTGGGATTGCTGGGTTATATGGTAGTTCTGTTTTTAATTTTTTTGAGGAACCTCCATAGCTTTCGATAACAAAAGTATCAGTTTACATTCCCATCATTAGTGCACAAGGGTCCTCTCTCCTCCACATCCTTACCAATACTTGTTTGTTATGTTTTGTCTTTTTTTATAATAACCATTTTAACAGGTGTGAGGATGACAACTCACTATAGTCTTGATTTGTATTTCCCTTATGATTATTAATGTTGGGCACCTATTCATATACCTATTGGCCATTTGTATATCTTCTTTTGAGAAATGTCTATTCAGGTCCTTTGCCCATTTTAAAATCAGGTTATTTGTTTTCTTGCTATTGAGTTATTTGAGTTCCTTATATATTTTGTATATTAGCCCCTTATCAGATACATGGTTCACAAATATTCTTCTCCTATTCCATTTGGCTTTGCTTTAGATCATGGAATTTTGGAGTACGTTTTATGCAATACTTGAGTATCCAAAGCATACATCAAAGTCTAAACTTAAAAAAAAAAAAAAGGATCCCTGTTCTCATTAACATCATATAAAGAATAGCTATATTTCTATGAATAGCAAATGACTTATGATTTATTGTTTTTCTTATAAACTAGACTCTTTGGGAGCTTTGAGATGGTCAAATATACAAACAATACCAATTTCATAATCTCTTGATAAGGACATGAATTTTGCTGTAGAGTACATGTAGTTTTCACCAGGATTCTAGGACCAAAATGTTCCACACTCAGCTTTGGGTCCTCTCTGTGGTAGCACAGGCAAATTAAGGACATGGCACTATGTGAATTTGGAATCCTTTACCTTTTTAGAGGCAATTGTTACCATCACCCTGACTCACACCACTCAACAAAGGAATCAGACTGAATCATGTCCTGTGGACACAGTTAGAAAAAAGTTGGTATAGGGATGTAATATGAAACCAGCTGAATTTCTCTTTGTAGAAAGCAGTCACCAGTGATACTTTCTGCTGACTTTTTATTTCATGTTCACCAGCCCTAAGCAGTAAGCATTTAATTAGATGTCTTCAAATATCAGCTAATGCCTTATATTTTAAATACAACTTAAGGAGCTATATTAGAGTGAAAGCAACAAGAAATTTAGAAAATGTTTCTTCATCTTGCTTTCTAAGAATGTTCAAACATTAATACTTTTTATAAATTCTAGTTGGTTGTCCTGATGTCCTTTAAAGAAGGATTCAAACTTATAAAGGTTTACTTTATCAGGAACTACAATCAAATCTGACTGCTACAGATCTGACTGCTCTAATTTTTATCAAATGCAGTAGCAAATCTAGAGGCCAGAGGTCATAGACTATAGTCTTATTTGTCTATATCTGAAACTCATGTACTTTTTAAAAACGATAGAATACTCAATGAGAATATTTGAAGTAGACTTTTTTTTTTTAAAGATTTTATTTATTTATTTGAGAGAGAGAATGAGAGAGAGCACATGAGAGGGGGGAGGGTCAGAGGGAGAAGCAGACTCCCTGCGGAGCAGGGAGCCCGATGCGGGACTCGATCCAGGGACTCCAGGATCATGACCTGAGCTGAAGGCAGTCGCTTAACCAACTGAGCCACCCAGGCGCCCTGAAGTAGACTTTTAATATAAACATGCAAACTGCATTTATTTTTTGAATCACAGCTTCTTGAATTTGGAAGGCACAGGCAAAACTAAAAAGAAGGTAGCTTATGTCAGGAAAATGCATCCTATTCACTTTCTCACAACAATGGCTAGAACCACTGATGTGTTGAGCAGCAAGTTTTTCTGTTGATTTCTTTGTGGCCTCTATGTGACCTGACAGTTATTTGAAGAGATGAAAACAGAAAAGTTTCCATTCCACCCAGCTGAAGGAAAACATTCACAATGAATGTCACTAGACTTTTATTTCAGGGACAAGAATTTGATGTTTCATAAAGCTTGTGAAGTGTGGTCACTCTAAGAGTCGGAGTAGTTTGAAGGGAAACTTACAACTTCTCAAGGCAACTGAGAGAGAGGTCAGCAGAGTGGTTCGGACAAATGGAAATTTCTGCTGAACCAATCAACTAGAAAGGGGGACTAAAATGAAATGGGTCATTTGAACGCACCTCACCCCACATGAACTAATCTTATTTTATATGGATTGGCTTACCTATGCCTTCCATAGATTAGTTATGTGTACATCACAGAAACATATTTAAATCCATGAATGCGTGACCATTCAATGTCCAGTTTAGAAATAAAAACAAGATACATTATGATTAAGTATAATAAATACTATCTATTCAGCACTTGAAAGAGCCTTTTTACCATGATAATATGCATGTGTGTATTTGCATATCTGTGAATATTTGTAAGAGAGCCAATTTCTCGTTTTTCATTTTTATTGTAGTAAGAACATTTTAACATGAAATCTACTCTTTTGCCAATTTTTTAAGTGTATAAATACAGTATTATTAACTACAGGCCTATTGCTCTTTTTTTTTTTTTTAGATTTATTTATTTGACAGAGAGAGAGACAGCGAGAGAGGGAACACAAGCAGGGGGAGTGGGAGAGGGAGAAGCAGGCTTCCCGCTGAGCAGGGAGCCCGATGCGGGGCTCGATCCCAGGACCCCGGGATCATGACCTGAGCCAAAGGCAGACGCCTAACGACTGAGCTACCCAGGCACCCCAGGCCTATTGTTCTTTTAATCAGTTTTCTCACATCATTATAATGAGCAGAATGTAACAGTTTCATAAAATCAAGGAAAACACCTCTTCTCTGATTAAACTTGGTATACAATCCTCTGGGATGAGACCATGAATAGAAATGGTACTAGCCAGATATGGAAGGAGGGTGATGCGTGTGAAAGAGTCCAGTGGCTCATCTGGTGAGTGAATGAGTATTGGGGAAGGCAATGAGAGCAGGAACTCTAAGAGCATGGGCTCTGACTGAGTTTAAGCCCCATCTCTCCCACCTTAGTAGCTGTGAGCCCTTGTGCAACTTCACTTCTCCAAGCCATTGTATCCTTGCTTATAAGACAGATGTAAGAGAGTAGTACTTACCTATGGGTTTGTCTGGATGATTAAATGAGAAGATGCATGTGTGAAGAATATCACCATATAAATATTTAGAGCCTCTCCCCCTTCTTTACCCAGCAAAGAGAGTATGTGAGTCAAGACAGGTTAGGTTTTCTATGACAACAAACATCCTCCAACTTTCATACAGCCCCTCCGTGCTAATTTCTCGGCAGACGGGTTCTCTGGAGAGAAGTTTCTGAGGAGCTATCCTCCAGGTCGTAGCTCAGCATTTCAGCTCCTTTGATCTTCTGGCCCCTCTAGGTCAACATGTGCTTCTGCAATACCTAGCAGAACAGAAGGCTAGAGAGTCAAGCCTCAGTGGTGATATGAAGATGGAGGCAGAGATTGGAGGGATGTATCTACAGGCCAAGGAATACCAAAGATCACCTAGACCCACCAGAAGCTGGAACAGGCCAAGAAGGATACTCCTTAAAGAGCCAGAACATGGCTCTCCTGATACACTGGTTTCAGACTCATGCCCTTCAGAACCCTGAGAGAATAAATTCCTGATGTTGCAAGCCACCGTGTTTGTGGTAATTTGTTGCAGAAGCCCGAAGAAACTAATATATATTTGAAGGCCATGTCTCTGGCAATTTCCCAACATTTCCCTCTTTCTAGAAAGATGGCTGTCACATCTTCAGGCATCATGTCCATATCCAAGAGAAAAATGATAGAGAAAGGTTGTCACAAACACCGTTTGTACCTTGAATTAGGATAGTTAAAGCTTTCCACTAAAGGACCCCCCCACACACCGCCCAGCAGGCTTCCCTTATTTCTTCCCTAGCTAGATTGATAGGATGAATACTCCTAGTTCAAACTAACCCTGAGAAAGTGAAGGAAACAATCCCCAAGACTGACTTGGATCCATCAGGAGTCATTGCTTGGTAACAGGACATTCCTGCCTCAAATAAAATCTGTGTTCTACTAAGCAGGAGAGAAGAGGATAATGAATATTGGGTCAGAATAAGGATCTTTCAAATACATTAGCTGTTCTTATGATCTGAAAGTGGTGAGACTCAAGGAAGGCATCAGAGGGAGAATCTGTTTAAGTTAGAACTTTAAGTTAGAACTCTTTAAATTAGAACTCTTTAAGTTAGAACTTCTCAAACAGCACATCAGAGTAAATTAGTGTACCACCCAGATGCTGTAGGCTATCACTGCTGCCCCAGAAACCAGGGCTGGTCACATCTAGCAGCAAGGATTTAATCTAATTAGTCCAGTAGTCCATTGGAATATTACTTTTGTGTGCATGTAGCATTATGTGAATAGGGTTGGGAAGCATTTTTAATTGCTCAAGGATGGCAGGGCCTTCGTTTGAACTCTTGGGAGAACCATAAAGCAGTCTAGAGCTTTGAAAAGGAAAAGAAAAGGAAGAGGAGTCAGAAGACAAGAAGGAATAATGTCACCTGGCCCCTTCAATGCCTTCTGTGGTATATTTTCACACTCATAGGCCCAGTGAATTAGCCTCCTAGCATCGTAACCCCTGTACATTCTCCTTCCTCCTTGATGCTGTACTTGAACATGTAATTTGCTTTGGTCTTTGGGACATCAGCAAACATGATCTATGAAGATGCTTGTTAAGTGCTTGGGAATTGGGGCTTACATTCTTGGAATAGTTCATTACCATGTAAAGAAACTGGCTGGGGACACATGACTCAGCCAAGGGCCAGCACCAACCATCAGATATGTGAGTGAGACCATCTCAGACCATTAGCCTCAGTCAAACCAGCAGATGACTAGAGCCTAGACATGGTGGCAGAAGAGTCACCCAGCTAAGCCCAGCTCAAACTGCAGAACTATGACCAAGAAAATGGCTGCTGTTTCAGAAAACTGAGAGTAATAGGTAATATCATGTAACTAATATATCCCTCCAACCTTATTTCCTACCATTTTCCCTTCCCCTCACTCCGCCTTTGCCTGAGGTCTTCTCGCTCTTCCTTGAACAGGACAGGTTTATTTTTGCCTCAAGTTCTTGACCTGTGAGTTGCCTCTAGCAGAGAAGCTCAGGTCCCTTCATGGTTCATGTCCTCACAGCATTCAAGACTGTTCACATACCACCTTCTCCAAGAGGCCTTAGTCACCACTGCATCTAATATGTCACATACCAGCCCCCATACATTCCTTTCCTATTTGCTTTTTCTACTTTATTTATCTTGAGATCTTCTTTTGAAAACATCTGATGTATTTCTTGGATTACTAGGTTATTTTTTGTCTCCTTCTCTAAAACATAAGCTCCAAGAGGACAGAGACTGTAGCTGTCATGTTCACTGCTCTATTACCTATGGCTGGAATAGTTTGGGCATATGGTGGATGCCTCAGTAACATGTTTTGAATAAATTAACAAATGAATAAATAAATGAATTATTAAATGTGGATTTGGGTAGGACCAGAGGGAATGAGAAAGTGATATTCAGAGCAAGGACTCAAAGCATCCTTAAATGGAATTGCATTCCTAATAATTTTCATATATGTGCAGTTTTTACCCTTTGACTTTTTAAATTGACACTGAATTTTAGCCTCCTGCTCAGTGCAGAGCTTTTACAGTACATTCATAATACTTTTATTTCATTCTAATTAAATATTTAGCTACTTGTTTGCTATAATTTATAAATAGAGTTCTGAAGAAAGACTGCTATTTTAGATAAATTTTTTTCTTCATGTGATCATACTCTTCCTAATAAAATGCCTAATTATTTTTTACAACTTCTTGAATGTAAAATTTTCAAGTAATTATGAAATTATATTTTACTGGTATTGGAAAAGCTTTATAATTCTCCACAGTCTTAACTCAGACTTATTCAACAAACATCTTTAATATTAATAAAATATAATAATTCATTATTTCCATATATGGTAATTACATTCCTTAAAATCCTAACTCTCCTGAAAGGACATAGAATAAAGACCTCTGAGAACCCATTACACATATCAAACCATCTGTGGGTTAAATCCCATGCTTGTTCTCCATATATGATTTCATTCAAAACTGCTTTATCTTTAATGTGAACAACAGTTTAACATTTTGTTATCTGAATCTTTAGTCCCTGGCAGACCATAAGCAGAAAATTGTAAGGAAAGAGAATTTGGGGGTCTTTTAGGAAAAAGCAGACTGTTAATTGCACTCTACTCTGCCCTAGGTCCTTTAAATTGTTCCTGTCCATTAAAACTTATCCTTTGTATATAAATGACCAGTTAGAGTCACCAACGGTCACTTACACTGAACGAGACTGCCTCCTGTTCACCATTTCTCATCTACTAGATTTGTATCTTTTTTATTTTTTGAGTACAGCTGACACACACGTTACATTGATTTAAGGTGTGCAACACAGTGATTCAACATCTTATGTTGCGCTCACCACAAGCGTCGCTATTGTCTGTCACCATATGACCCAACTACTCAGCCGTAAAAAAGGTGATCTCGCCATTTGCAACAACACAGATTGACCTGGGGGTAAAATTCTAAGTGAAATAGATCAGACTCAGAAAGACAAATATCAGATGATTTCACTCATATGTGGAGCCTAAAAAAACAAATGACAAAACAAACAGCAGAATCTGCTTTTCCATCTTTACTGGCTCTGCGTCCTGAGAGGCACCATGTCTAGTTGCCCTGGTGCCTCTAAGTCTTCTGGCTTAACCATTAACCATTAAGTCTCTCTCTTTCTCTCTCTTTTTCCCTCTCTCTCTCACACACACATATACACAAGTGAACATGGGCACACACATACATGCATGCACGCGCACACACACACACTTTTGGTGCTTCCCTTATACAGTCGGTAGGACTAATGATGAGAGGAAGCCCATCTCTGGAGTTTAGTTTTACAGGACCCACAGCAGTCACAATACTTTTTCCTTCCTTTTTGAGGAGGGGACAACAGATTATAGCAGAGAAAAATTGTGCTTCACACACATATATATTTGTATATTTACCGTGTGTGTGTGTGTGTGTGTGTATACACACACACATAGATGCATATATGCTACAAGAACAAGTATGAATTGGGTTTTATTCTACAGGTTTTTTTGTGTCTGCTCTTACCATTGACCTTGCCTGCATTAATCACAGTCACCCAGAACAATTCAGCATAGGGATAAACAAACCTGAACAACATTCATGGTGACCAGCATTAGTGGTGTGCATCTTCGTGCTGTGGCAAGCAAAGTGCCCTTTTTTTTTTTTTTTTTTTAAACCAGAGCAATTGTTACAGGTCAGCTAAACTGAATGTCATCCTTACTGACTTATTTGTCAAAGACAACATGAACTGGCTGGTTTGGTCCATGAGACCCTCTCTGAAGACATGAAATACTATTTTCAAACTCACCACCATGCTTTGCGTGGGCACTGACTAATTTATAGCTGGCATCCAGCATAACATACAAACACTAGAAAATGTACCAGGAGAAAGATCACATGACATGAGCTCAGCCCAATCACTGGTTTGTGAACCTATACACAAATTGCAGCCTGTCATTCCACACAATTGAGATGGAAATCTCAGCTTGAGCAAATGAGAACTTTATGCTTTTACAGTACAATTTAAGGATGTGACAGAATTGTTACAAGACACATGCTTAACAGCATGGACTCTTCAATTCAAAAGAAAAAGAAGGGAGCAGTTTCAGGAAGAGATCAGAAGCAACATTTGACATGTTATCAAGGTGGGAAGGAACATTTCTCTACCAGAGTCTAAGTCCGTAGAAAGAATAAATGAAATATGTAATCTCCTTTAGAAAGGTTTATAATATAAGCAGTTAGATATGAAGAAATTTTTTTTTTTTGGAAATTCAGTTCCCTTAAGTTGCATCAATTAAACATCTTTGTGTGACTTATCGTTATTTTTTAAGTGGACAAAGGACGAGATGAAACACACTATGGAGCCTTCATTATAAGTTTGCATATTTTACCTAAAATCAGTGCAGTCACCTTCACCCATACGCCCACTGTCCTCTCTATATTACCATCTATTCTCCCCCCCATTCCAACACACACTCTGCTTTTTTTTTTTTTATCTTTTTTCTTCCCCTCTTTCACCTTCTTTCAAGGCTATATGACTTTGTAAACTCCTCTTCTCCTTCTGAGTTTCCTCTCTTTTGTACAAATCCTAACTACAATTTATTGAACACTTACTAGGTGCTCAGTTTTGCCTACAGTGGCCCACTGATGTTCGCAGCAACACTCTGAGGTAGATACTTTATTTATGTCCATTTTACAGATGAGGAAATAAATTAAGTAATTTGCTTAAAATAATACAGCTACTAAGTTGCAGACCTGAGATTTCAACCCATCTCTATCAAATTCCGAAGCTCTTGGTCTTCACCAGTAGGCTTTAAAGACAATCCTCTTGCTATACTATGGCAATAAATTAAGCCGAAGCAAGGTACATTGCTGAGCATGTACTAAATGCAAGACACCATTCCAACCACTAGAGGTGAAAGTGCCGCATGTAAGAAAAAGTCCCTTTGTGTTTTTCAGGGTCCTGTCAGGAGACAGAAACCAGACCAGTTACTTATCAGACAGAATATCATATACAGAACATACAGCAGAGTTAACTAGCTACAGAAGAGCTGAGAAGACATCATAAAAGAAACGCTCAAGTATCAAATGGAGTAAGTCACAGATTTCACCCTTAGAACTGAAGGATCAGAGGGAAAAGTTTAGAATTTTTAACACTTGGAATTTTGGAGACCCACAGATTGGTCCCTCAGACCTCCGAGGAGAGATCAGCCGGTAGGCGCTAGTGCCTCAGCTCACAGAAAGTCTGTGTGGCCCTGGGAAGCAGAGCTCTGAGAAGGGAGGCCTGGCCTACTAATACTGGGTCTGTGGGAGGGCACAGTGTCAGTGCTTCCTTGAGCTGGAAAACTGCAAATTTCGATCAAGTGCTCCTACCAGGATGAGCTGCCGCAGCTGAGACGTGTTCCTAGGGGGACAGAAAGCAAACGGGAAGGAAAGTGTTCCTTTTCCTCTTCAAGACTTCACCTCCCTCCAGTGACCCTAATGGCAGAGCCTAACCGACAGCTGGAAGGGCAAAGCGGACACATGATGGAACAGTCTCAGAGCCAGCATCACAAACTAGAGTGTAAAAGGGAGTGTGTGAAGCTGAGAGACAGGGGCTTGTTAATTAGTATACCCTTGCAGCTTACAATCCAGTAGAATGACTTACGCAGACGATATACAAGGTATCACAGAACTGCCAGGACACATTAAAAAAAAAAAAAAAAACCCGGGAAGGTATGAGGCCCATCCCATGAACTCTAGTGTATAGGACATATCAAATATATTCTCTTTAAATACATTTAAATCCAATTCTGGGTTCCACTGCAGTCATTACAGTGGCTCCTCCTTTCCCTAGGGCTTTGCAAACATCATTTGCTGTACTGTTGCATCCAGGAGGTTTGCGCTGGTTTCTCCTGAGAAGCCCAGTTTCCCCCTCCTCCCTCGGAGACACCAGCATCATGCCTTCAAAGAACTTCGGTCATTACAAAAGACAGAAACCACCACTGACTTCAGGCAGCTTCTGCTTTTAGCTCTACGAAAACACTCTGAAGAATAAAAATACGAACGGGCTGTCTACCTGCTTAGAAAAAACTTGGGGAAAGCAAATAAAAATTAATATTTTAATACACTCGCCTATCACACAGACACAATGCCTATGGTTTCAAAACAATTTACTATTCAAAAACACAGAAGTGTGAAATGGCGAACGTGCCTGTTTTGTAGCATGTCCCACTTTGTACCTACTGTGAGTTGTCCCTGAACATATCAGCCCCCGGGGGATAGGTCCTGAATCTAGAATATTCCTCCTGCTGTGCCGTGATTAAAAAAAAAGGGGGGGGTATGAGAAACCTCCTTTGTGGTCTTACCTGTTCATCTGTGAATATTACTGAGAAAAGAAAAACTCTTCTCTACTGTTTTAATCATCATTACTATTTTCAGGATGTATAAATCACTAGTTTCACTAGGGGCTAAACATTCTCAAACCACGGTATTACTGGCGTTCATGACAATATTTCCAACTCCCTGCTGTTTTCCTCAAACCAGAGCAGAGGTAGCCTGAAACTCAACTTAATTTCCAGTCCTAGTTTCAAGGTCCTCGGAGATAATGAATGTGTTATTTGATTTACATAGTAAATGTTATTTGCCAGCATGATTTGTGCTCTTGAGATCCTGGGTACACTGTAGAGTTTGGGCCGGTGTTAAGAGTGTTGCCTTGAGAGCCTCTCTTTAGGAAGTGTCTTGAGAAAGGAGGCTTACGATCGGCAAAACAGAGCCAGCAACACCTATGAGTGGCAGGTGTGAGGACTTCTAGTGCTGCCGTGAACACCGAGAAATCTCTTTCCGAGGGACTGCCTGCGGCTTTGCATCTCCGACTTGGCCGTCTCAAGCGTTAAATGAGACGTGAAAGCGTTCGTGCTGTGGGTTTGGTCTCTACCACACATGACTTACTGCTGCACCCCAAGGATAACTGGGAATAATAATAACAACAATAATAAAGAATATTGTTGCTGCTTCACCTCAGAGCTGGGACATGGGACCACATAGCATTACCAGAAACAAAACCACAGTCCAGACGCTTCGGGCCTCTTTTAGTACACTGCAAACAAGATCAAGATCATAATCCAAAGAGGTGGTTCTTTCTACCTAGTTTTCATATTTTGAAAACTTCTCCCCCAACATCATGAGAAATCCCAATAAGAAAAAGGAGGGTACATGATCCATCTCTGCCCACTTTGTCACTCACTTGATTCTCAAACCCATTCCATCTGTCACATACATTACTTCAAGGGATATACCAAAAAAAAAAAAAAAAAAAATGGGTTCCCATAAAAAGAGATAGTCATGAAAATGATTTTCTTCAATTTATCCTGACATAACAGAAAATGTAACCATCCATTCAAAGTACCAGCCCAGTGCCTCAGTATGTATGTGGAGTCCAAAAGAAAATTAATAATGCTGCAAGACTTTTCAAACAATATGTACAAAGAAATTTTACTTGATGTTCTTGATAACAAGCAAATGCATCGTGATCAGCAATCCCTGGATCCTCTCTTCACATCCTTTCTTTCCCCTAATAGAACAGTGCACCTTGTAATAAGGTTTTTTCCCTCCTCCCATCCCTCAGTGGCACCCAGGAAAAATAGTAAATTAAAGTTTGTGCCCATGAATTACGAAGATCTCTCCAACCTCTCTGAGGCAAAGAGATTTACGTGATGAAACCAAGAGCTTTTTGCAACCTGTCTTACAGTGTGCATTGTCTGCACAATAAGATATGTCTTCCTTTCTTCCTCTATGTTAGCTAGCCTCTAAAGGTCACAAAAGCTAAATTCAAATATAATGACATCCAGTAACATCTCTATTGCCAAGAGACTACTAGCCGACTCTAATGCAATGCGTTCGTTAATGCAGAGTGGCACTTCTCTTAGCATTTATTATGCTCTTGTGCATGGACTCAGATCAGTTTATGTTTGCTCTGAAGAATAAGCTATCCTAAACTAAATGAAAATGAAGGTGTTAATGATGATGATGATCAGCAGCAGCAGCAGCATAAAACTGGGTTTGACTTTGCTGCTCTTCTAGCTTGGGTAGGAAATTTCAGAAAAAATTACCCGATAGATGACTTTGTTTTAATCCTAAGAGCCAAAACTTCTGTGTAGATAAAAAATATTTATGGATGCCTGGGTGGCTCAGTTGGTTAAGCGACTGCCTTCGGCTCGGGTCATGATCCTGGAGTCCCGGGATCGAGTCCCACATCGGGCTCCCTGCTCAGCTGGGGGGTCTGCTTCTCCCTCTGACCATCCTCCCTCTTGTGCTCTCTCTCATTCTCTCTCTTGCAAATAAAAAAAAAATTAAAAAAATATTTATTTCCATGGAAGCGGATATTACCTTACATAAAACTCTGAATTGAATTCCCAAGAAGGCTATTAGTCTAGGTGCTCATTAACCTGTAGGAACCCGAAAGTCCCTAGAACTGCAAGTCTGTTGTAGTCATGCCAGGGGCACTAGGAGTAACTTAAGAACAGTGTTGGAGTCCTCTGCCAAAGCATTAAGAAAAAAAGGGGGAGCTGTCTTTCTTGATGTTGTTATTTTCCCTCCATCCTGAAACCAGTCATTCTTTTTGTTCTCTGTGCAACCCTATCTCTTGAGAGGACTGAGCCTTGTTGGCTGAGTTCTCACAAAGGCTAAAATTAACTGTAATCACCTTTGTACAGTATGTTATTTGAAATCCCATAATGGCATAATGCAAATGGAAAACCTTCTTCTTTCCGTTCCTCCTAAGACCAAAGACCAAATAAAAATGAAAAACAACCCCTTTCCCTTTCCAATGGGGACTCTTTCATAGTAAAATGGAAAGATTCTGGCCTTCCTTTGCTGCAGCAGCTCCCACGCCTACCTAATTTAATGACACTGTAAAACTCTAGTAGTTGCGCTCCTCAGATAACACATTAAAGTGTAGCTCTGGGTGAGAAATAACCTGACATCAAAGCCTCTCAAGAAAAACACATTCATTAGACATGAAAACAGCAAGGGAGGAGAGCTCAAGTTTGCCCTCGAAAGAAACGTGAAGTGTCAAGATTCTGAGGTCACACTAAATCCTAGAAAGCCATGAAAGGCCGTCTATATTTGATAATGCTGCTTTGGTGCGAAGAAGCTGAGTACTTACAAAATTATGTCACATTTAACCCGAATCACAGGCTATGGTCTTCACTGAACACCTGTGCTTAAGTTCGAACCCATCACGTCCCCTGAGGAGAAATGGAAATTGCAACATCTGCTAATGATGTGACTTTCAATCCTGTCACGAAAGAAAGAGCTAATGCAACAAACTTTCCTCTATGGAGAAAAAGAAGTCATTTAAATAATTCCAAGCTTCTGAAGGATCTATGAGATAAGGCACAGACTGAGATGAGTGCATTCACTCTTTCCTTAACTTAGTATAGAGGAGGCAGGTGGACTCAGAGCCAAGGATCCTACTTTTCATTCCCACGTATATTTCCGGCTCATTAAAACATCCAAGAGCAATCAACTCATTGTTGCTTGTCTTGGTTTTCCATTTATTAAATTCTAAAATGCATGATGTTGTGGTGGTTTCTAAGTCACACAGTCCTTCCAACAGGCCCATGGAGCCCTATTCTGACCGTCATAAGCCTCTAAATAGTACGTAGAAAACCCAAATATGAAACCGGTGTTTTAGCTAAGCTGGAACTATGGTTCATAGGTCTCCCTTCCTTGTATGGTTCAGGTTAGGGTTGCCACAGAGGAATTTGCATGAGATTTGGAAGTGGGGTGTGGTGGTGGGCATTAAGCTCAGAAGAAGCCTCTAAAACTCATGCACTCTGCTGATGATTTGATGGCTCACCTTGTTTCATTAGGCAACAGCAACCTGGGCCAGCAACCCTCCCACCAAATTTCTCATTTTTTTCTAGGCACACACGCAGCTCTGCAGCAAGGGGCCCCAGACCCTTCTGCAGATCTTCTCCATCATACAGGTTACATGTAAGGCGAGACTAATATGAGTGCCAGCTTGTTCTTGTAGATTCCATTTGTCCCAGCTAGTTCCAGTATGTCCCTGCTTTACATCCAGCTTGTTCTTTCCCACTGCCTGTCCTGGGGACCTACAGTGATTACAGCCTATTCCTGTTGCGGAAGCAAGAGCTTGCCTTAGTGCTCTGGTCGAAATATTTGTGTCCCCCACTAAATTCACAAGTTGAAATCCTAGTCCCCGAAGTTGATGCTATGAGGAAGTGAGGCATCTGGGAGGTGATTAGGTCATGAGGGCTCTCATTAGGTCATTCAGGGCCATCACAGAAGAAGTCTAGAGGGAATCCTTACCATGAGAGGCAGAGTGAGAAGGCAACAGCTATGAACCAAGAAGAGGGCCCTCCTCAGAACACAACCACGTAGGTGCCTTCATCTTGGACTTCCCAACCTCCAGAACTATGAGAAATAAATGTCTGTTTTTGTAAGCTATCCAGTCTGTTGTGTTTCATTACAGAAGTCTAAACAGATTGAGACACTTTGATTTTTTTTTCCCTTCATGTTCCCTAGTTAGTGAATTCTCTGATCCTCCAACCATCCCTTCTAGACTTAATTTCTGGCTTCTCTCCTAGTATTATAATGCCTAATCTCTGTAATAAATCACTCATTTTTAGGTCTTTCGTTCCCCAACCAAACTCATAATTTTGTGAGTCAGGAACTTGGGCAGAGCTCCAGTGGGTGATTCTTGCATCTGCAAGCGTTGACTGGGTCACTAGACGGTATTCAGCTGGCAGTTGGACTAGACTGGAGAGTCCCAAACAGTCTCAGTCACATGAATGGCACCTTGGTAGAGGCACCTGGAAGCTGAACCATACTCGTCCCCTCCACATCTCCGTGGAACCTGTCCCACAGGATATCTGAAATTCCTACAAGAAGCCTCAGGGCTCTGAGGGAGCAGGAAGCTGCCAGGCCTCGTAAAGGCTAGCCTGAAGCAGGCATAATATCCCTTCCATGGCACTTCACTGGTTAAAGCATCCTCAATGAAGGAACAGGAAAGAGAGCCAACAGCCTGATGGGAGGGATGTCAAAGAATTTTCAGTCATCTTAAATCCACTACCAAACCAACTGGCCTTGTTTGTGTTAAAGCCGGTTCGGTTAGAATTGTGCCCTGTCCTCGTATTTCCTCCTCATCCCTTTTGTTGCCTTTTCCCACATTTATTTATTTATCTACTCATTTAGTTATTTCATGTGATCCTTAAGATTGCCAAACCCTTTCATGTGGCCATGTTACTTCCCAAATAAGATTATAAGCTCTTTGAGAACAGGATTGGATTCTCTCCCATACCTATCTGCTATCTCCAGTGTCCCCAAGTCTGTGGTCTGTGGGAAGCTCACAGATACAGGAAACCCAATCTATGAGAGGGAGTAGAGTCCTAGTGGCCGAGGAACTGGAAGCAAAGTGGAATGTTTGATGTAGTGAATGTCCTATCATGGTAACCAACGGACACAGAGCCAGTCAACGGTACCTTCTCACCCATCAGTCTAAAGATCCTTTTCGACCAACTATGAGTGTGGAAATAGGTAGTTCTCTTACTCTCCTTAAAAACTTTTTATAGTTAAGAAAAAAAACCTTGATATAATTTTAAATGAATCTTCACCATGAACCAGAGTCTAAAAGCAATGGGTAGGAAACTCCTTTAAAAAAAAAAACAAAAAAATTTTGATTTTGAAATCATTTTAAACGTACACAGAAGTTGGAAAAATAGTACAAAGAGTTCCTGTGTACCCTTCACCCAGCTTCCTCAAATAATAACATCTTACATAGCCATAGTAAAATGATCAAAACTAGAAAGTTGTTTCTGATATAATTCTATTCAGTAAGCTATAGACACTATTCGGACTTCACAAGTGTTTATATATTCCTTTATTTTTATGTTAGAGATTGTGAAATATCACCACATGTGTAGATTCATATAACTATGACCACAATTGGGATGCAGGGCTGTTTCATGACCCCCCAAAATAATTTCATGGCCACCCTTTCATTGTCAGATACTCCACCACCCCCATCACAGACAATACAATACACAGCGGTACAGCAGGAAAAGGATAACAGCCATGCACAGCTCCACTGAGAACAAAGAAGAGTAAGAAAACAGACATCAATCCATAACAATGAGGTAGCTCTACAGGGTGAAACTTCTGAGGTCCCCACACCCTGGCAGTAGAATAAATTCCTTAATTAGACCATAGTTCTGCTTTTTGGGAAAGTCCCAGTTGGACTCCTACAGGAAGCAGACTCTGACAGAGATTAGCACCAGGAGGTTACCAGAAAATGCTCTTGGAAATAACTCCTGTGGAGAAAAGCCATTGAGCAGAATTGAGAAGACAGGTAGATCTTCATCCACAGTCTCACGGGAAGCTTCAGCCACCCCGTGAGGGGGGTTCTAATGGTGGGCTGCCCCTTCAGCACTGTCCTGAGATGGGACACTGGCCTTTTATTCTCACACTGAATGGCCCCTAGATCTGGGAAGCTGCTATGACTTTGGGCAAGGCAGCAGAGGGTTGCTGGCCATCAGCACTCCCAATAACAGGGGTAGGAGGTTTTATAATCTGGAATGGAGGCAAAAATGGAGCATCCCAGCATCTTTCCCTATTCCATCCTGCCCCAAAAGAGGGACTGTCTTTCAATCCTGGGTTTCTGGACCATGAGGGCTCTGAAAACCTTACAGAGAGTACAGGGCACTATCCAGATATTCTGGACTTTGAGCCAGATGGGGCAACACTTAGGAGGAGGAAGGTAGGCTACATGTAGGAGTAAGAGCGTGAAAGTGTAGTTGGAGACCAAGGGGGCAGACTTTGGCAGAGACAGGTATCTCCCCTGCAGAACTGCGTGTTCCCACTTTGGGAATGCAGGGTTTCTGGGGACTGGCTTTCCAGGCACAGACTTCACTTATATCCCCTACTACCAGCAGTTAAAGTGGCCCTGTGTCTATTTCTGTTCATTGAAATAAAAGCAAAAGTGAGGTACACCATACACAACCCAGGCCTTTCAAAACCTCCCAGCACTGTTTCACCAAGCTCCTTCCCCTTCCGCCTGGGTGCAATGGATTTAATTCCCCAGGCAACTTTGGAAACCACGTGTTGAAGGTAACAGAACCTCAGTCAGCCTGGGTCCCGGGTAATGGCATGAAGGAGAGCCTTCCTCCACCCTGTTTACCTGCCGAGTACTGTTTCATGAACAGCCCTCACACTGCTTTGATGTTTTTGTCATGATGGCTAGCTCCACATGATCTAATACAACATATCCATGCACACACACACACACACACACACACACAGCTTGAAACGTAATTTTTAAGTGTTTTTTTTTTAAGATTTTATTTATTTATTTGACAGAGAGAGACAGTGAGAGAGGGAACACAAGCAGGGGGAGTGGGAGAGGGAGAAGCAGGCTTCCCACTGAGCAGGGAGCCCGATGTGGGGCTCGATCCCAGGACGCTGGGATGGTGACCTGAGCCGAAGGCAGACGCTTAACGACTGAGCCACCCAGGCGCCCTAAAACGTAATTTTTAAAAGACGCTATTTACAGCAGTCACAGTGATATAAAGTTCTTAGGTAGAAATCTAACAAATTTGCAAGACCTTACTGGGGAAATTATTAAAATTTGTTGGAAGACATTAAAGAAGAGTGAGAGTGATACAGAAACACAGAAGAGAGAATGGTCATGTCCACACAGAGGAAGCTGTAATACTGTAAAGGTATTGCTTTTCTTAAAATGATACTAAAGATTAAGTGCAAGTCCTATCAGTCATCAATGAGATATTTCACGAAACTTGACAAGCTTATTTTAAACGGATATAGAATAAAAATGGCCCCAAAGAACTAAGGCACTCCTGAGTAAGAACAAGATGGGACAGCTCTCCTTTCTAGATATAATTATTTTTAATTCTTAGGATTATGGTAACATGGCATCAATGCAGAGACAGATGAAGAGCAATGCACTAGAATAGAGAGCCCTGAAGCAGACCCACATGTCTGCTGAAACGTGATCTATGATGGATGAGGGTAAAAGAATAGACCATTGGATAAATGGAGCCAGGGAAGGAAATCAGTCATCTAAAATTAGATTAGACTTGGGCACCTGGGTGGTTCAGATGGTTAAGCGTCTGCCTTCGGCTCAGGTCATGATCCCAAGGTCCTGGGATCGAGTCCCACATCGGGCTCCCGGCTCAGCGGGGAGCCTGCTTCTCCCTCTGACCCTCTCCCCTCTCATGCTGTTTCTCTCTCGCTCGCTTTCTAAAAAATAAATAAATAAAATCTTTAAAAAAAAATTAGATTAGACTTGAAGGGGAAAAGCAAAGCTTTGAAAACTTTAACAAGAACTATAAAACAGTATCTTTCTAAACTAAGGGTGGAAAAAAATTTCTTAAATATATAAAGCACATGACCCATAAAATAAACGACTGGATATATTAAAACTACAAACTGTGGTCACCAAAATATACCACAAAGAAAGTGACAATAGAAGCCTCAAAACTCTGTAAAAATAATGACAAAGACAATCTGATAAAAAGTGGTCAGAGCAAATGAGTGAATGTAGATCAACAGGAACGCACATACATTGTGGGTAGAAGTAGTAATTAATAAAAATAATACAAGAGATACTTTGGTATTGTCTTATAAAGTTTAGTTTTGGCTTCATGCACATGAAAACGAGGAAAGTCATGTCATAATGTTCATGGTTCTAATAGTTAAGTGTTTTTAATAGTGTAAAAGAGGAAAAATCAACCCGCGTGTAGGCAGAGGATGGATAAATTGTGATGGACTTCTGCAGTGGTGTGCTACTCAGGAGTGAAAGTAAGTGGGTTATGGCTCTGGGCCTCAATATGAATATATCTCAGACACAAAAGTTCCAGTTAAAAAAAAAGTAAGATTTAGATTTCATATATAGCATAATTTACATAACTTTTAAAACACGGAATTTAGGTAGGTACATATTTAAATGTATTACAACTACAACAAAAGGTGAGACAATGCTAACCATGCCAGCCAGAAGAGCAGCGAGCCCATTAGGCATTCGTTGTAACATGAAGAAGGGGACACCTGAACTCACTCTGGGAGGCTCAGGGTGAAAACTGAAGATGGTAACACCTGAGGTGAGTTTTGAAGAAATAAGATGGGCGAGCAAAGGGTGGAGGGAGGAGGGAGGAAGGAAGTAAGAGAAACAGCATGAGAGAGATGAGGGAGAATTTGAGACAGTGCTGAGAATGATGCTGGGATGAGTGTATGCTGGTAAATGTTTAACACCCGCACATGCACGTATATGTAGACATAAAATATATGTATACATATGTGAGTTTATTGCAGTCTCTGAGGGGAAATGTGCACACACACACACACCATATGTATATATAGACATATAGCTATACATACATATATATTTAAGTTTTTTGTGAATTTTATTGATATGAACGATGTGTAGCCCACAATTTGCAATTAATAATAAAACATGAAATACTCCTTATTATAAATTCCATATAGCCAATTGGCTCAAAAAATGTTTCACTGATTTTTGCTGAACTCTTCTATCCCTGGCCAACCTAGAGTTTCAAGGTAACCATGACTTGACAGTTGGAGTCACATCCGAATCCGGTAACTTTACCTAATAAACTTATTGTGATTAAATTTGATGTGTGGCCTACTTTTCAAACTATGTCTCACCCTTACACAAATTTGACTCGTGAAACCAAAACTTCTTCAGGCTTCAGTACAACCATATTTGAGAACTTCAGTCTTTCGTCAGTGATACAAACAACTTCTTTGCTGAATTGGGTAAGAGTGTGTAATACCGAAAGAATATTTCCTCAAGTTGAACACTATCCACTATGTAAAGGCTAGAGACTCAACATACTTTCAAATTCAACCTGAATTACTAACATGTTCTCAATCACTTTCTTAAGTCCAGACAATCAACAAAACAATAAGTCAACCCCTGATCTGCAGCATTTGCCTATTGGTAAAGTGACATATTCCCACCTTGGCTGGTTTCAGGCTGCTGGCGTAAAGTCAATGAATATGACTTCGGGGAGAGATGGGCAGTGTTTCCACAACACAGATACATTAGACATAACCTCAAGAGGAAAGAAAAAAAAGCAGCAAAGTAAGTAAAAAGTGATGAGTTTTCAGTATTTATCTTTAATTCTAAAATACTTCGTTTTTAATTAGTAAGCTTTAAGTATTTTTAAATAGTAGGTTTACGTAATTTATCTTTAAATAATGGCCGTGTTTAACAACTGGCTTTCACAAGTCCTGAAAATTTGGCAACTGGCTCCTGTGCACTGGAATTAGTCCTCTCCAACCCAGCATGTGGAGGATGGACTGAGTGAGTCAATGGGCTGGGGCAGGAGAAGCTGCAAGCAAGTTTGCTGGGGCCAACCTGGGAAACTGTTGTACTGCAGTTTCCCTCCCGGGATGTGGCCTTGAGCACTGAGTCTGGCTAATGGAATATGAGTGTAAGTGACTGCATCACCACTAGGCTGGCTGATGACACTCTCCCCACCCACCTCTCTCCCAGAGATTTTATCTCCCCTCCCCCATCTGCCAGCTGAATGAAGACTCTGCAGTCTCAGAGACAGAGGCAAAAGAAGAAACCTGGCTCCATAAACTTGTGAAGAGCAGAATGCCCTCCCACCTGACCCCTCCACCCACCCACCCATTCACATGCTGACCAGCACAAGCCTGAGATGAGCAAGAGAAACTTTTTACTTTGGTTAATTACTGAGATTTCAGGACTCCTCTGTCCTAACAATGAGTGGCTTATTTTTGTTTTGTTTTTGTTTTACCTCAACAAATATAAAAATCAATGCAGGGTTTTCTTTTGTTTGTTCTGCTTTGCAGTGAGAGTCTTGGTTGTGTTTTGTGTCCATCTTCATTGCTTCCTTAGCTAATCTTCAAGCCTAAGCTCCAATTCGGAGACCATTGAAGATCTGGGCCTGAGAAAGGGATCTCTGTAAATAGGCCCCCACAGAGTGGGAATTATATTGAAAAACAAAAACCCACCTGCACTTTGACATCTTTTTTTTTTTTTCTTTTTCTTTTCTTTTTTTTTTTTTTAGGAGAAGCAGCTTCCAAGCCTGGGGGTCTGAAAATTCCTTAGGGCCTTCAGAGAGAGAGGTAGGTGGGAAATCTTAAATGCCCCAGGAAGGAAAGTGTGTTGTCCTCCAACAATAACAAATCAAGCTTTTATCCTTAAACAGCGATACTAGAGGAAGTAGCAAATAAGACCAGGATAAAGACATTAATTTTTAGAAAATCAGGCCTCCACAAAAAAATATCGACCAGTCTCCCAGGGGAGAGCCATGCCTGCAGGACAGCAGGTGCGCACTGGACCAAGTTCAAATACTTCTCCTCCTTCCTCCCTCAGCACTGCAAGTAGATGCTGCTCAGCCATCTGACCTTTGAGTTTCGTGAGCAACATTATTCCTCTCTGCTTGGGGTGTCCTTATTTCTTGTTTCATTTTTTCCTTTCATTGGGAATGCTTCCACATACCTTTAACAATATTGTCTTTCGCAGTCTGGGGTCTCTCTCTTTTTTTTATCTTTTAGTGGGATCCTTTCAAATGCTTCCTGGCTTGAGTTCTTTCTCTGTTTGCTGACCCTCTGCTACGTGGAAAAACAGGCGCATCTCTCCTGAGCTTCACCTTGTTAGCGATCCCCAAACACAAACACACAGATGTGTCACTCTTTTATCTTCATCTATGGTGTTAGACCCTCCAGTCTCAAAACTTTTCCTGTGTTCCTTTTTATCAGAGAGAATAAGAGGTAGGGTTTTTGAAAGTAATCTGAAATTGAAATTAGCTCAAAGATTATTTTATATATTCAGATCCAAATTAACTGAGAGATATGAAATATTTAGAGTACTTCTCTCAAAGATAAGGCTCCTTTTATAGATGCATCAAATGCTAAATAAGTGCCCTGCCTTAAATAAATTACTCAGCAAAAACTGCAATAATGCTATCTAACCAAGTCCAGCAGAGTGTCTTCTCAAAACTTGCTATTGGGTTTCCTATTTTCAAAATTTTTCTACCATCAGTGCGGTGTATCTGCGCTTTTTCATCTGTATTATTTAGGTACAGTAAACATCAAAAGCCCATTATTCAGTATCATAGAAAAATAAAGAAATTCTAATTTTCAGCTGCTACTATTTTTGGACCCTATCTTCTATGGACTTTAAGGAAGAGGAACAATGACAATGATCTACTGTTGATGCCATCCATTATCCATTCATCATTTTTCTGGTAATTGTACCTCAGTTCCCCTCTGAGCCATTGCCCCCCGCCCCCTTGTTAGCTCCTATGCTTGGGAAGGGTTTGGCTGCAGACTGAAGGGTCAAGTAAGTGACCTAGGTCACATCCAGAGTATTTCCCTAGGTGAGGGAGTACAGAGAAGGGCAAGTAACCTCATCAGAGATGGTGAGAAATAAGCTAACTATTTCTGAAACTTGTACTAGCTTCTATATAGCTATTTCTTTTTCTTTGGTCTCTCACTCAGGCTCCCTAGGATCATCATCTCCCATATACGCTATACAAATGCACTATGTTCTTGTCTTAGCCTTTACTTTCAGGAGCATGGGGGAGTGAGGGGACCAGGTTAACACGTTCCCCACAGTCCATCTTCCTCAAAGCAGCCAAAACCAGATTGTGAATGCTAATTCAAACCAATTCACCCCTGGCTGAAAACATTCCAATGGTTTTCTGTGATGTTCTATAGGAATCCATAAAGTGTGATCCTGCCAACTTCTGACCTTATCTTCTTCCAAATCTCCTCATTTACAGTTCTAGCCACACTAGCCTTCTATTTACCCTTAAAATATGTCAAGCTCCTCATTTACAGTTCTAGCCACACCAGCCTTCTGTTTACCCTTAAAATATGTCTTAGGACATTTGCACCTGTTTATTCTCCTTTGAACCATCTTTCTTAGGATATTTCCATGGCTGTTTCCTCATTTAGGCCTTAAAGAAACACCTTCTAAAAAGTTCTTACCCTACAACCTGTCTAAAGTACTCACCCTATCACCAACTCTCTATCATAGTCCTTCATGATGTTTGTAAATACCTAACTTTGTTCTACTAAGATCCTCTCTTGCCCTCTGGACTACCAGCTGAGAATAAAGTGGAGAAATTTTGTAGTATCTAATGGAGTAAAGAGATAACCTGGAGGAGAATTGAATCAACGGGAAAGCAGAGAACTGGAGAAACCAAATCCTGATGATGTTGTTTGATTCTTTGCTTAAATGGAATCCAAATCCAACCTAGCCCTTCTCTTCTCAATTAAATTATATATGAAAATGTTTCTTAAGTCCATGTGAGCTGGGCTCTCTGCCACCTGAGTTTAAGATATTGTGAACTCCATCTTACTAAGGAAAAATTAGTAGGGACATAATTTACAGGCAAAAAAAAAAAAAAAGCCACAGGATGCTCCTTAAAGAAATTGTTTTAAGTGTATTAAAAAGAAACATACTGGAGCAAAGAATAGTAAAGCCAACAAAACTTGAAATATTTAAGTCAAACAAAACTTTTATTCAGTATTTTGACATAAGTCACAAAGAATGATGTGCAGTGCTCTTCTCTGGAGTTACTTTACAAGAGTGTCTCATCTACTTGAGGTGACTGAATTGACAGCCGATCTGATGGCAGAGGGAGAACTAAATGACCTCAAGCTTTTTTTGATCCTGTGAGATAGGTAGGTAGGTAGGTAGATAGATGATAGATAGATAGATAGATATTTTTTTAACCATGGAAAATGGTTCTTCTAGTCGTGAAAGCCGTCTATAAAAAAGTGGGCATGTTTAAAGATAACACAATGTAATTACAAGAGACATTGGACTAAGCAAGAACACGTGCTTGAAGCATGAAGTTAAAAAAAAAACGTAAGAAAGCAGCCTTCTCTTATTAGGGAGGGCAGACTAATGCCATGAGTTTGCGACTGGTCTAAGATGCCTGCAGGATATGGCTGGAAGGTCTCAGTATCACTTAGGTATGTTTTGAGAGTCCTATTCTGCCATAAATAATATCAACATTCCTAGCATCTGATATCTGGAGCCAAATGTCATTTAACCAAATGTCATGTACCACGCCCATTTCAACAACCTACTTATTAAGTCCTTACAATAATAATAATAATAACTTGACATTTTGGAGCAGTCTCTATATGTCAGGTACTGTTCTAAATACTGAACATGTAGCATCTCTTTTAATCCACTAATCCAATGAAGTAGGTATTATTAATTACTCCTTTTTATTTTTTTTTTCTCATTGTACTTTTTTTTTGGATTTCTTTTTTTTAATTATTATTGTTATGTTAATCACCATACATTACAACATTAGTTTTTAATGTAGTGTTCCATGATCCATTGTTTGCGTATAACACCCAGTGCTCCATGCAGAACGTGCCCTCTTTAATACCCATCACCAGGCTAACCCATCCTCCCACCCCCCTCCCCTCTAGAACCCTCAGTTTGTTTCTCAGAGTCCATAGTCTCTCATGGTTCATCTCCCCCTCCGATTCCCCCCCCCTTCATTTCTCCCTTCCTACTATCTTGTTCCTTTTTTTAACATATAATTTGTTAATTTTTTGTTTCAGAGGTACAGGTCTGTGATTCAACAGTCTTGCACAATTCACAGCGCTCACCATAGCACATACCCTCCCCAATGTCTATCACCCAGCCACCCCATGCCTCCCACCCCCCAACCACTCCAGCAACCCTCAGTTTGTTTCCTGAGATTAAGAATTCCTACTCCATTTTATAAATGAAGTCACTTAAGCTGAAAGGGCATTTATTCTTTTGATGGACAAAATGTCAAAGTCTCAAGAAAGGATAACGAAGATAAGATGCATAAGCTACAAAGTACAAAGCCAGCTGAAGAATTTAAGAGCCAGCAAATTGGGTCCTCACCCAAATTTAGATCTGATCAGATCATCTGATCAGCAATTGTGAATATTTTCTTGGATTTTAATACTATGAGCAAACCAGATAAAATCTGAAACTCTGTAATTTTTCACGGAACTGGAATGGGGTAATTTATATTCAGCATAAGGCAAAAACTCTCAATGTCAGAGAAGAGGCTGATGAAGCTGAGCTACTTAAGGAGATCAAATGGCAAAGAATTCAATAAGGCCAGATTGTGTATGACAGAGGAAATGATAATGTGCCAGTTTGGAAATAAAAATAGGGAAGTCCAAAGAACTTAATGCATGCAAGGGTTTTTTCCCCCTATGAAAGAAGTCAATTTGAAAAGCTTCAGGGAAAATAAAAGTTCTGTGTTGAGATGAGGTTTTAGATGCATGAAGAGCTTAAAACACTTTCAACTTGACATGACTTGGCTTCAAGGTCTAGTGGTTTCATTATGAAGTGCAGATGATGTAACTATAAGCATGACTCTTACCATGAACCAAGAGAGACCTAAAATGGTAAGGAAAAAAGTTTGATTGCAAACATAAGTGCGAGGCTTGCTAGTTTCCTCTATTTTAAAGGGGATAGACTTTTTACACCTCCTCATGCACATGGCATCTTTTATAGCAACTGAATTCAATTCTTCAGTGACAAATCTATACTCAGGGACCAAATCATGGGTGAGTGTATTGGAGAAGCAGATCCCAAGGACCCAGCAAGAATGAAGAGGGACCCCCAGGGTTGTACATCAGTAGGCTCTGGCTGGAACCATCACTCAGGGAGGCTCATGCCATCCACTTCGCTTAGCTCATTGCCTGTGTAGTCTTCTGCATGCCCCAGTACACAACAACGGGGTATTAGGAAGTAAGGTTTAATAAAAATTTTAATTTCCAAGGGACGTTTTCAAAATAAAACAGTAAATAACTGTCTTTCTAGTGGTTGGTTGCAACACTGCTCTGGAACAAAGGTGTGAGACCTCTTGAGATATTTCCTTACTTCTGTTACTGGGATTGCAAACAGTTCAAATTTCGAGAACACCTCTCCACTGAGTCATTCCCTCATCATCCTAAGGTTCTGGGAACATAGATGGGATTCTTTCCTTCTTTTAGACATGGGCATAGAGGTCTGCAGAAACTAGGGGATCTTATAAATGCCTCAGCTGAAAAAAACAGACAACCTGAGGTGGAAACTGTTGGAATCATGAACTCCCCGGCTCCCAGCTTGGGGTCCCAGGGACCTAGGACCAATCATTTTCACTAGTGCTTTTTAATTCCTCTTTTCTTATGCTCTCAGTGTATTGTGATGAACAGTAATACCCATCTATGAAATACCATCTAAAACAAGTACAGTAAATCCATTTGAAATAGTGTGACATGATTGCGATCTGCCTGCCTCCTTTCCTTGCTGGCTTCTGCCAACATGCCTGGCCAAGCTCGGAAGGTGCAGCTGGAGTCCGTCTTTGAGTCTTTTTTAAACATCAACTGAGAGCCGAAACTCAAAGCAATGTGACCCCGGCACAACCTGAGACCTAAAAGTTTCTCAAGGCTCTTCTGTGAATTAAATGGCCAAGTTTCAAACACATGCACATGGCATTTGAATGAGGTTCAGGGAAGCCGGTCGGAAAAAGGAATGGAACAAAAGAAGGGAGAACTTAAACTCAGTAAAAGAGCAAGCATCCTGACAACACAGGCAGGCCGACAATGGCACGCAGGCCACGCAGAGTTTCCCAGGCCTGGGACAGAGCCACGGCCCCTGAGACTCCGGCAACCGCGTAACTAATCAGAGAGGCCAGGCTACCAAGGTCAAAGTACGATCAGGTCCCCTAGGCGTGACTGGGACATTTTCATAACTGCCACCTTTTCTAGGGACACCTTGAAACTTTCTGGGTCAATGTAAAAGCCGATCTCTTTCAGCAGTGCAGTGATGCTTCTGGGGATGATTCCTGTGACTCTTTCTCTTGAAATGTGCCCTGCGAGTAGAATAGAAATTCTGTCCTACCTTCCATTCCTTTCAATTAGCAAAACAGCAGCCTGGACCAACTTCTATCGGGCTCTGTAAGGTTCAAACCACCCTTTTTGTCCATAAGAGTCTGTTACGCGTTCAAGACGGCACGAGGGACTGCCACTAAAAATAGGGGAGTATACCGCACGATCCCGTCACTTACAATCTTTTTTTGGACACAAGATTTACAAACCTGAAACAATGCTGTAACAATTACAATATTGTCCTGAGAGCCAGTTTAGCCTTAATTATATTCGATGTTAAGCAGAGTTAGTCTCAGGCCCGCTCTCAGAATCTAAAATCCTAGAGTGCAAGCCCATGTGGTCTATATCCCCTATAGCATCCAGCACTGAAGCTGAGCACGGCAGGTCCACAATGAATAAGGGATAGTTTATAGGATTAATCAGTTGGGAAACTGAAATGCCTGTATTTCTTCATGGTTTAAGTCCCCTGGTAGCTCAGGAGATGCAGAGTGGTGGAAAATGCCACTAGCTTGTTCAAAGAACTTCATTCTGGGTTGCAAGAAGTTTAACTTCTGTTTTAAAGTTTTGGAATTTGCAGGGATGGCTTCCCATTATGACTGGGTGGTGTCTGGTAGGCAAGTGTTCTAGTGGGGACTTCTGTTTTAAAGTTTTGGAATCTGCAGGGATGGCTTCCCATTATGACTGGGTGGTGTCTGGTAGGCAAGTGTTCTAGTGGGGAGTTACCTGAAAATGTTCCTGGCTCACCTTGACCAGCATTTGGCCCATGTCACAAACATTCTCCTACTGGGCTCATGGGGCAGTGGGACAGATACTGAAGTACCTTCTAACACAGAGAGTGTGTTAGATAGCAGCAGGCGTGTGTGTGCATTCACCCACACACAATGCAGAAATACAAGAAAACTGCAGAAAAGAGAACTAGTTCAGAAAGACTTTGTCATTTTTCCTCTGGCAGAATGGGGGGATATGGGCAGAGGGAAAGCAGAGTCCCTCTCTCAGAACTATTAAAAGCAAGCTGGCTAGCCCCCTATTTAGCACACATCCGGGTCAGTTGGAGGAAAGAAACTTCCCATTTTCTGGACCTTATTATAAAAGGAAATACATGCTAAAACTTTGTGTCCAAATTCTGTCAACTCTAGTTGTATTTCACAGACTGTTTTTGCTAGACCTATCCAAAGAAAATAATAGGACTTAATCATTTATTCATCTAACCAGGTATGTACGCCATGTACTAATTCTACAAGCTGAGGCTATAGTGTTGAATAAGAAAAAGATCCCTGTTTTCAAGGAGATCATAACTAGTGATGACTATATACCTAGTGACAACTAGTAACAACTAGTTATGAGGTATATTATTTTATACCATTAGTTACATCATCACAACTAGTGATATAACCAGTATATATCATTATAACTAGTGATCATTAACTAATGATTTCAGAGAGTAAAGATGCTTTTTCTGAAGGACATTAAATAGGATGGGATGAAATTGGAGGGGTGTTTATGACGAGCTGCCTAAAGATGAAGAGGTAACATCTGGGCTGAGAGCCGAATTACAGGAAGGGGAGATCATTCCTGGCGGAGTGAAGAGCAAACCCAAAGGCCATTTGGGTTTGCTCTTTTGGGTTTCACTTTTCTTTCTTTATTTATGAGCATGATCAGCCTGATCTCTGACCCAGACAGTCTTCCACAGCAATAAAACTATGTGTTAGGTGGCCTCCACACTGATAGGTTATCTTTCATCTGGCCCGAAGGCAGCTATGGACAGAGACCCAGCACAAAGACTGTTTCTCAGCTTCCAAAGAAATAAGAAAACATGAGGAGAATCACAACTGGCCAGGCCACACCTCCTACCTCTCTGTAGTAATGGTCCTTGTGGTCTAGAGGTAATGAAAATTATCTGCAAGCGCCTGGGAGGCAAAGGGTGGTTTGGCAGCAGAATGTTACAGGCCTTTACTGCTCATAAAGCACAGCCCACATGGGCCCACACTACGGCCTGGGTTGAGGCTGACTCGGAGATGGGCTCTCCTGCTCCGGGCTGAAATTAACTACTCTCCTGACGTTCTCCCTCCACAACTCATAACCTCCCAAACTGTGTGACAGAAGGAAGAAGTGGGGGGGTCGGCTTGCTCCTGGGGTTTTAGCTCTCTGTCCTGACAAATTTCCAATCCTTTCTTGTATTGGTGAGCTCTTACTTCATCAACTACAGTGACATGGTTAAAAACAAAGAGTTCTGGAGTCAGGCTGCCTGGATCCAAATCCCGGTTCTGCCTTTGCTGGCTGTGTGACTTGGAACAGCTTACTTCATCTAAGTTCTGGTTTCCTCATCTGTAGGATGGTGGCTAGGTTACCTCCCTCAGTGGCTGAGGGTTGAGAGAGGGTCCATGGAAAGCCAGAACACACACACCTGCAAGGAGTGTGCACCAGATCAAAGCCGTGTCATAGTAATGCCCGCAGGCGCAACACTCCACGTCCGTGTGGAAACATGAAGAACACCTGGGTTTATGGGATGTGTTGGCACCTATGGCAACCTCAAAAACCCTGGATTAGAGGAAGTGGGGAAAAAAAACTGTAATTTTCCCCTTCCGTGACTTCAGCCATGTTTCTAGAAGGCACTAATAGGGCTCAGGGACTGAAAAGTACATTTGTTTCAAATAAATATTAAAACAATCACAAGAATTAAAAGAAAAGCTGTTTTGCAGATGTCTGGCCATTCATAGTCACCCTGCTTTTGGATTGTTCCCAACCACTGAAGGGAAGAGGGAGTAAAATTTGAAAGTTCTGGGCTCCCTATGAGGTCACTGCAGTTCTATTTTAATAGTTAGACTTCCAGATGATTAGTAATTTTTTTTTTTTAACAATAAGCCTCCAAGGAAAAGAAGCACCAAGCTAGTTCTCTCCCTGAATGCTTGTAAACAATCATTATTTTATGCCCTTCTGTTCTCCTTTTCTGTTAGGCTAAATTTTTTTCAAGGTCAGAGACCAGACGTGTTCTTTTTATATGCCAACAGCAAAGCTGATTTGTGTGGTAGTGATATTCATCTGTTGTCATTCACCTGTACTTCTTTAGAATGGGGGTCTGGTGAATTTCTCACAGCCATGGGGTATTATATTACTAATCCTTGTTTTCCAATGGCCTGGCATAGCTCCTGGATCACTGGTTTCCACTAAAGTTTGTTTAAGGGAAGAGTTAAAATAGTAGAAGATATATAAGGTTGCTAGGAACTCCCAGAGAAATGTAACACAGAATAGCAATAGGAGAAAAGTAAACCCAGTATATGTTAGCACATGCTGATGATGTAATTAACATAAGATTAAAAAGAGTATTCTAGGGGCGCCTGGGTGGCTCAGTCGTTAAGTGTCTGCCTTCGGCTCAGGTCATGATCCCGTGGTCCTGGGATCGAGCCCCATATCCGGCTCCCTGCTCCGCGGGGAGCCTGTTTCTCCCTCTCCTACTCCCCCTGCTTGTGTTTCCTCTCTTGCTGTGTCTCTCTCTGTCAAATAAATAAAATATTTTTAAAAAATAAAATAAAATAAAAAATAAAAAGAGTAACTGAAGTTGGAAAGGATAATAAGAGTTTATTTCTCACACACATCAGAAAAAAATGTATAGAGGTAGCCAGGCCTGGACTGAAATGATAGCTCTGTGGTCACCAGAGACTCAGGCTCTTCCTGTGATTACAAAGGTGTGGCCTTCAGCATTGTAGCATAAAAAGGCTGCTGGAGTCCCAGCCATCACAGTCACATTCTAAGCATCAGTATAAGAGGAAGGGAAGAAAGAGACTTCCCAGAATTTGTCTACAACATGTTTGCTTACTTTTCCTTAGCACAAACATAGTCACCTGACCTCAGCTGAATGCAAAGAAGGCTACGGCCCAGTTGTAGGCTTCATCACAGTGGGGGACAAGATGTTTGTCAAGAGGACCACAAGGATAGTAACTCTAATACAAAAATGTTTAGGAGCTTGCAGAGGATTGCATGTGTGCTTATGTTCTGTGGGGGGAGGAATGTGGGCAGAGGAAAGAGTTGGCTCTTAGGAACGGGCAGCCCAAAGTAGCGAGAGTAGCAGCCAGCTCATCTGGGGCTTCTTCGGACAAAAATAGATATACATATGCACATAATGAGGTAAAATACTTTAAAGGCAAATAGATGATCTTAAAATGGTCACCGCTGGTGTTGTTCAGTCCAGTTTATCATAGTAGAGAAGCAGAAAGAGATCGAGGGAAGCAGCTCAGGCCCAAGTGAAGATTCAACTGTCAGCCAGGTGTCCCCATTTGTGGAATCTTTTAGAACCTGAATATGACATGGGGGTGGGGGAGGGGGAAGGCGATGGACCCTTACCCCCAGTGCAACACTGTGAAGGTGGCAGGGGGAGACCCATGCTGCATCTCTCTCCTGTCTATGTTTGGGTTCTCTCATGACTGTTTTGGGCTCCTGTTCTTGGATCAGTCCTCTCCCAGACCTTCTGTAGCCCTAAATATTGTGGTGCTGGTATTTTTGCAATGATGGTTCTCAAAAGACTTGCTCTTGAATGACCTGAGAACTAGTCACCACTGGTAGACGCCCGCCTTCCTCCCGCACACCAGCTCCTGATCCCACAACAAGCAGGCTGCCGGAAAGTCACCGACCAGGTATTTTGAAGGAAAACTCAATAACCCCTAAGAAGCTCAGTTTCCCCAGGGAATGTTCACTCCTTTGGCAGCTGTAGCTGAGAAAAAGGCATAACCAAGGTCATCCTCTATTCCTGGCAGGGAGAGAGGGGAATCCAAGACAAGGGCCAGCGCCAGGCTGAGGGGGTCCTGGAAATCCCTGTGCCCTGGGAAAATCACCTGAGGAGGAGAGCATCAGTGCTACTGGGAGAAAGATCATCTACCGGACCCCTGCTGTCCCGCCTCCAGGCCCCAAATTCAGAACAGATGGAAATGGAAATGGCTGAATTTGGGGGCTTTTTTGGTTGTTGTTTGGTCTGGATTGGTTTTTCTTTGGTATCATGGAAGAGAGATGGGAAGACAGTCATTAACTATGACTATATATTTACTTCTAGTCTCTCCCTTCTTACTCTAAAACCCAGGAAATGTCCAAGGCACAAAGGGGTGCAGACCAAAAGCCTTAAAGTAATTCTATCAAACTGATCTACTGTCAGCAATGAAGAAAACCCAGTCAGGCTGCTTTCACCCTGCCCTCAGCAGGGATTTCCTGCCTTTGATTAGTGTGGAAGTGCTCTCAGCCTGCTCTCCAAACCAAGGCCCTAATTTAGCTTGCTACTATTTGAGGAGCTTCTACCACGGGCCTAGAGACAACCCAGATTGCTTGCCTGGCTTGGGGTCTTAATCAGATCAGGCTGCTCTAACAGATCACCACAGACCCTTAAATAACAGAAACTTACTTCTCACAGTTCTAGAGGCTCAAAGGTCCAAGACTAAGGTGCTGGCAGATGTGTCTGTTGGGAGCCCTCTTCCTGGTTTGCAGGTGGCTGTCTTTTTGTTGTATCCTAACATGGCAGAGAGAGTAGAAAGGAAGCAAGCTCTCCTGTGTCTCCTCTCTTAAAGCACTAATCCCATTCATGAGGACGCTACCCTCCTGGCCTAATACCTCTACTAATAGCATCACGCTGGGGGTTAGGATTTCAACATATGAATTTGGGGGATGATACAAACATTCAGTCCATACCACTTGGCAACCTGAGTCTGAGTTTCTGGGGCTCCAAGGAAGGATTCTGGCGTTCTTAAAAGGGTTTGTGGATGTGGCAGTAGTTATCACATTTGAAGGTGATGGGTGTTTGCAGAGCATCAAATAGGAAAGCTGTAGCTTTGTGTGATGGTTCCCTGTGACTGATACCTGTTTCCAAATAGTGATCGTTTGTCAGCTCTTGGCAAACCCAGCTATTTGCTCTGAGGCCATCAGGCACAGATTTGATCAAACAAGGGTATCTTTGTCTTATAAACTTCTTGTGGACATACATCCTTTCCCAGCTACAGCCAGCAAATGCACTTAGAAGAAGGTAACCTATCTTTCTACCCTTGCCTTTCAGCACCCCTTGAAGCTATCCTCTTCTTTAAGACAGGTCCACCCCTGCTCAGTAGTTTGGTGGATTTATTCCTCTGCTCATTCCTGTTCTTAACTTTGGGTCCGTTTCTCTTCTGCGGTTCTCCTGAGAGCAGGCCTCCTCTTGCCTCCCAAGCTATCACCTGGCAAATGAACTCCTGTTGTTCCATTTTATGTTGTCAATTCATCTTTCCCAGTGACCATCCTAAATCTGCTCTGCCTGGAAACACTCGCAATGATATCTCTGTCCTCCAGGGCCCCAAATAGGCTGAGGGGCGAGGAACAATTAAAAGTCGAGATCGAGTGTTTTCAATTACATCTGTGCTTTTGGCTAGAAAGGAAACAGCCAGCACATCAGTCCCGCGTGTGCATGGACACATGGAGAATTTTTTAACTCAGCGTGCAACAACAAACACACTCAAAATGCTATAAATTGGTATCAGAACTAAGAGAAAATATAAGTACAATAAGTAAGTATAAAAGTATATCCGGTCCAAACTTGGATAAAACTTCCCCTGAACCATGTGATCTCTTAAAAATGTTATTACATAGAGGAAAGGAGAAACTTCATGTCAGGGAACAGATCAAGGAACCCAGAATATCAGTAGCCACGATGCTATGAAATGTTCTGAGGGTATTTGAAAAGTTAAAAGTTTTTCAGATTCCTATTTAAGGTCACTGGTTAGAACTGAGTAGGCTATGTTGTTGACCATACCCAAGGGTTGTTTAGGAGGTTAGTTATCTCCAAAAACTGTCAAGGTCACATAGGTGATGAGAGGCCCCAGGCGGTGCTGGGAGAGCAAGGGGAGCTGGCCGGGGGACCGGCCCAGGACACTGCTGCACTGACCATGTGGCATGAGGAAGAGGCTGATGTCCTTGGTCTGGTCAAAGAGAAATGCAATTTTTATAGTTCTTTGTCTCCCACATACACATACTCAAAAGATCCGTTACTGTGCACGTGCCTTTTACACTCCTTTTGAAAAGCTACACAATGAAGAAAGATTTATCCATTTTAAAATGCCGTCTGTGCACAAAGTGAAACCTGCTTGCATCCTTCTGGCTTATAACATTGCTCTTGTAAAGCCTGCATGAGCCAGGCCTCTTACCGTTTGCCCTTAGACGATCGGGCCTCAGGGCAGGGAGGGGAAGGTGGTATGTGCAATCTGTTAGCTATTGTACAGCCTAATGAGGCAGGAGATTAAAGGTTCCCCATGTGGAATGTTCTTCTCTGCGTCTGGGGCACTGAGGAGGCTCTTTGCAGATTCCAGCAAGTCTGAGGAGACTGTCAAGTGAGTCGGCCAAGCTCCGCTGGCTGTAGGAGTGAACTGTCAGTCAGTGATACGAAGTGACCATGCCAAAGGCTTGGCGTCCCCCTGGACCCGTATGTAAGGCCTGTGCTTATTCCCAAGGCCAGACTCACCTCAGCTAAAGTGACCTCTCCCCCTGCCTGCTTCAGTCTGCAATGGAGTGTCCCGTGGAAGCTGATAACCACTAAGAAAGACAGAAAGAGAGGGTCAGCCTGAGAAAGGGGGAACATAAAGGAAAGGAGCTAGGGAGCAAGGCCGGGATGCCACTAAGGATTGCTCTCCCAGGGCCTTCAAAGAAAGCTTTAGAACTAAGAGGATTCAGAGAGCTGTGCTGGGGGCAGTTGAAGGCTGAAGGTGTGCAGACCAGCTGGTACAAAAGCAAAGAGTAGAGCTGGACCTGGGAGCAGTACCCCGTGGCTGTTACTGAAAGATTCACAGGCAAATGTCAGCTGCACCTGCAAGCATAATGGAAAGGGTAGAGATGATGGTGGTGTCTTACTTTTATTAACATATATGAACACCAGGCTTTCTGATAAGGTGGGAACAGCAGAGATGAATCATCTCCTCTCTCCTGTGTCAGCTGTGGTGCTGGGCTGTGTGTCTGCGTGTGTGTTTTCCTGGGTGCAGCAGACAATTCCTCCTCATTCTTCAGGGCGGTATTAATAAATTACATAGTTTGGAACAGAAAAATATTATCAGTGGGCAGAGAATCCGGGGAAAATATTAAAATGATGAAGGAGCTGGTGGCTGCAATGAGCCACACTGGGAGCTATAAATACGAAGAGCAGAGGCAACGAGTCAAGAGTGATGGCTCGAGTACATCCCCCTAAATGGCATCCTTCCCAAGCAAGCAGGCAGAGCATGAACTCACACCCACTCCCAGCGGTTCGGCACGGTACCCCCTTGTCCCATGAGTGTGCACGGCAGTATGCATACTCTCACAGAGCTGATTATCCTAAGACAGAGATTCTCAAATGTGAGTGTGCAAAGGATCATTATTACACAAACACATTTTTGGAGTCCTGCCCACCCCACTGGAGATCTGATTCAGTCCTTGAGGAATGGGGCTCAGAAAAGTGAATTTTTCAAGCTCCTCAAAACTTTGAGAAACACTGTATTAGCTAAAACAGGGTAACACCAGATGAAATTAAACAAAGGTTTCCTTCAGACTATACTGTTTTCTTCCTTTGAGGGTTTTTTACTGCCAGCTCCTAGGGACCATCCATAGATTAAAAAGTGGTCTAAGAAATTTGCTGCTGATAGACATTTACATCTTAGATTAAGTTTAAGTCAACACGTTACCTATCTTAGTATTTGGCATTTTGAGCATACTGCTTATTTTAGAATGGGAGGCTGTGCAGTCAGGTGAAGGGATTTCTCATAGCAAGTGAGGGAAGACGATTCTGTCCTGTTGTTGCCAGAAATCACACAGAACTTGGCAGAGCCCAGAGCTAAGTCAGGTTCTAGATGTATGTGTCATCTTACTGGGATCATACCACCACCAATGGAATTCACTAGATCTTCCTGTCTTAGTCTGTTCAGGCTGCTGTAAGGAAAATACCATAGACTGGGTGGCTTAAAGAACAAACATCTAACGTCTAAGTCTCACAGTTCTGGAGGCTGTCCAAGATCATGGTGGTGGCAGATTTAGGCTGGTGAGGACCAGCTTCCTGATTCATAGACGGACGTCTCCGCATTGTGTTCTCACATGACAGAGGAACAAGAGAGATCTCTGGCGTCTATTTTATAAGACCACTAACCCCATTCATGAGGGCAAAGCCTTCACCTCCAAATACCATCACCTTAGGGATTAGGTTTCAAGATATGAATTTTGAGGGGACACAAACATTCAGTGTATGACACCTCCAAAGTCAGACTCCTATTAGTTAAGGCAAAGGCCAGGAGAGCAGAAAGAGCTTTTGTCAGATAGTCCAAGCTGGTCTTTGATGTATGTATTGGGCTGGAGAGTATCTCGGCACATGGAGAAACTGGCCTCCATAAAACCCAACCACAATGATTTGCCATCCACCCATCTCTGGGCCACATGCGAAGCCTGCCTTTTTTCCAGATAAAAGCACACTTTATTCCCTGTAGCTACCAAAGAAAAGCAATACAAATTAATTAGCACCTTTTCCATTTTGTCCTCATTGTTAGAAATCCAATTAGATATAAGTGGAAGGGGGCCTTGCTCTTGTGGTCAGTCTCACTGTGCTTAAGGATGGCTTGTGGTTGAACTAAGTAAGGAGGCCAGCAAGATGAAATAACCTTTAATTTACAACCTTATCTAAGTGTAAAAAACAAAGTACTGTTAAGAAAGTCAGTAGTGGTTATCAGAGCCGAATAAAAATGTGCTTAATACTCCCAAGATGGCAAGAATTATGCTTCTTTTGTTGTTTACAAGAAAGGAAATGGGAATAACGATCACTATATATGTTACCATTTATTGAGCACATAATACGTATGTGCCAGGTACTGACATAAAAGTTTACATAAATTATCTCTTCTAACTTTTATAAATGTTCAATGAGTATGTTACGTTTAGTATTCTCATTGTACACGTGAGAAAATAATTGGGGAATTTTTTTTTTGAAAAAAAAATCAATTCAATTGATGTGTAAGAAGATGTAGATAAGAGAGTTCACCAGGGCCCAGGTCTCCCTTATAAAATAACTAAGGCAAAAAATTTTGAGACTCCAATAGCTTTCCTAACAACTAATGCAAAGCAGAGCAAGGACTCAGACACAGGTATGTTGATGCCAAAGTTCATATTCTTAAGGATAGCACTAAAGTATGTTTTACATTGTTTCATTGTTTGTATAAATCAACAGTGAGGGACATTATAGTCCACATGTTAAGAGCATATATGAATAACTATAAATAAAATCTTTAAAAAAAAAGAGCATATATGAATTACTTTTTAAAACGTCTCTTACTGCATATACTTGGGGCAACTACCATCAAATAAATTGATGACTGCTATATGTTTCTCCATGATAAAGACAGTTGATAGGAGTTGATAAACTATAATTTGATTTGTTGTTGATGAAACATGGGAATCATGGGCTCAGAGAGTTAAAAGCCATGTTAGTCATCTTCTGTAGGACCCCAGATCCAATGCAGGAATTCTATCTGCAGTATCCCTGGTGGAAAATCCTATAGCTCAGACAATAGGCACTCCTTTTCTTATTAATGCTTTAAGATCCAAATCAAGAAGTAATTTCTATAGGCTCTTCCCAATGAATAAGGTAGGGTTTCTTTTAATGTTTTTAATTGATTAGGGTGCAGTTTACATAAAAGATGATCATATAATTTGTTTTCTCTTATTTTCTTTCCAGCTTTTTTTTTTCTAATTTCAATTAGCCAACATATAGTACACCATTAGTTTTTGATGTAGTGTTCAGTGATTCATTAGCTGTGTATAACATCCAGTGCTCATCACACCACATGCCCTCCTTAATGCCCATCACCCAGTTACCCCAACCCTCCACCCACCTCCCCTTCTGCAACCCTCAGTTTGTTTCCTGGAGTCCAGAGTCTCTCATGGTTCGTCTCCCTCTCTGATTTTTCCCCAGTCAGTTTTCCCTCCTTTACCCTATGATCCTCTGTGCTATTTCTTATATTCCACATATGGATGAAACCATATGATAATTGTCTTTCTCTGCTTGACTTATTTCACTTAGCATAATCCCCTCCAGTTCCATCCATGTCAATGCAAATGGTAGGTATTCATCCTTTCTGAGGGCTGAGTAATATTCCATTGTATATATGGATCACATCTTCTTTATCCATTCATTTGTTGAAGGACACCTTGGTTCCTTCCATAGTTTGGTTATTGTGGACACTGCTGCTATGAACATTGGGGTGCATGTGCCCCTTCTTTTCACTACATCTGTATCTTTGGGGTAAATGCCCAGGAGCGCAATTGCTGGGTCGTAGGGTAACTCTATTTTTAACGTCTTGAGGAACCTCCATGCTGTTTTCCAGAGTGGCTGCACCAGCTTGCATTCTGCCCCCAACAGTCTAAGAGGGTTCCCCTTTCTCCACATTCTCACCAACATTTGTTGTTCCCCGTCTTGTTAATTTTAGCCATTCTAACTGGTGTAAGGTGATATCTCATTGTGGTTTTGATTTGTATTTCTCTGATGACAAGTGATATGGAGCCTTTTTTCATGTGTGTTGGCCATTTGTATGTCTTCTTTGGAGTCTAGCTTCTTTGAGATATATTTAACATAGTATAACGTTGTATAAGTTTAGGTGTACAATGTGATAAATGTAAATTTGACAAGTACATATTTTGTGGTGAGAACTGTCAAGATCTAATCTTTCAGCAACTTTCAGGTATACAATGTTGTTAACTATAATCCACATGCTGTGCATTAGATCCCCAGCTGGCTAGGCCCCACACTCAAGTGGGGACCCCGGTGGGCTCCCCAGTTAGGCAGGGTTGCGGACTATGTTCTATGGCCACATGAGGCCAGCAGCTGGGCTCTCTGCAATGCCCTCTAGTCTGCAACCCTGTTTGGGGTTGGATTCTGCAATTGGGCAGGGTTGCGGGCTATGCTCCACAGTTGCTCCTGGTCTGGCAGGGCCTCAGACTGTGCTCCCTGACCAGATGGTGCTGCCAGCTCTGCTCTGCATTCAGGTGGGGCCAGAGGCTGTGCCCTGAAGTTGGGCTTCACTCTCAGATAAGCTGTTAGCTGTGCTCTACTGTTGGGCGAGGTCACTGGCTGGGCTCTTTGTTTGGGCAGGGCTGCCGGCTGTACCCAACACATAAGTGGGGCTGAAGACTGTGCTGGACAGTCATGCAACGTCTCTGTCTGGGCTCTCTGGTCTGATGGGGTTGCAGGCTATGGTCTGCAACTGGGTGGGGTCACTGACTTGGTTCTCTGTGGGCTTCGTTCAGCAACTGGGCAGGCCAAATGCTGGGCTTCGCTGCTGGCTGGGCTCCATGGATACATGGTACCATAGCATATGCCCTGGGGCTGGTCAGGGTCACTCTGCAGGCTCACTGGTTTTGTGGCCCCAGAGGCTATGTTCAACTATTGGGCAGGACTCTGTGTTGGCTCCCTGTGAATTTGTTCCCCTGTCCCGGTGGAGCTGCACAATGGGCTCCGTGGCCAGTATGGCCTGTTGGTTGAGGATCCAAATCAAGCACAAATGCTAACAGAGCTCCCTGGCTCAGCTCTGCAGATGGGCAGAAATACTGGCTGGGATCTCTGCTCAGGCACTTCTGCAAGGAGCAACACAGTCCACCAAGATCTGAGCTCTGGTTACTGTAAGCCCTGCCCCCCTTTTCCATCCCTGATTCCCCCAGCGGTAGAGTTCCACAGATTCCCCTAGTGATCCCTGAGACATGAGACCAGATTAAACCTCCTGGCAAGAGTCCCACAATGCTGGGGAGCCTAGATATCCACAAGCACCTGGGAGGCTCTCTTAGTGCAGGTCTATGCCAGCCTGAGGGGAGGCTATGCAGTCAAAGTTAGGCTGTTCCTCTTAATTTGTCTAATGTGGTTCTTCAAGGTTTCTGTTGTCCAAGGGGATGCTTCAGTCTCACCCCTGGGTTCTGGAATTTTCACAAGAGTGTCTTGTCTATGTATAGTCGCTAGTTGGTGTCCTTGCGAAAGAAACCTGAAGTCTGGAATGACCTATGTCACCATGTTGATGATGTCACTCCCCTCTCTTCTAATTACTGTAGTGAATTCTATTGATTGACCTTTCAAAAAATTAACCAATCTTATGTGTCTACAACATTTGATTGCAAAGTACTGCCCTTTTTCCTACACTACTGGATTCAATTAGCTAATTTTTGTTAAAGATTTTTGTATCCATATTCATAAGAGAATTTGGTCTGTAACTTTCCTTTCTTTTAATACCCTTGTGAAGTGTTGAAATTAAGGTGAGGAGGTCCCACAAAAAGAATTAGAGAAAGATTCCTCACTGAATTTTCTCTGAAAGAGTTGGTCCAAGGTTAGTGCTCTTCTTTCTTGAGTGAATAAAAGAATTCTCTGGTGAAGCCATATGCATCTTTGAAAAAAAATTTTTTTTAATACCAGATTTCTATTTCATTAACAAATAAAAGATTATTCAAATGGTCTATTTTGGGGGTATAGCTCAGTGGTAGAGCATTTGACTGCAAATGGTCTATTTATACTTCTGTTAGTATTGGTATGTGATATTTTTCATCAATATTGTCCATTTTATTTAAATTCTTGAATTTCTTTACCTAAAGTTCAAACATTCTTTTTATCTGTAAAGTAAAATCTAGTGTGCTCTCTCATTCACCCTTCTGTCTCTCCCTCCCTCCTTTATCATGGCTGGTAGTTAAAAATATTTTAATTTCAGTAATCCTTAAAGAAAAAACAAAATATTTATCTTTGTTGATTTTCTCCCATGTATCATTTTTTCTGTATCATTTATTTCTGCCCTTACTTTATTATTTCTCTTTCCTATTTTCCATAGCTTTGATTTGCTCTTCATTCTCTAGTTTCTTGAAATAAAAGCTTAAAATATTTTAAGTCTTTATTTTTATTTTCATCTTATTTTCTTTAAATGAATTTAAGCTAAAAAATTTTCTTGCAAACACTGATTTAGATTCATTCTAAAAGTTTTGATATGCTAATATTCCTTGTCATTCCATATAAAATATTTTCTGATTGCTTATTTTACCCAGGGATTATTTTAAAAGATTGTTATTTAATTTCAGTGAACTTGGGAATTTCCTCATCATGTTTTTGTTACTGGTTTCTGGCTAAATGTCTATGTTGTCCTAGAACAGACTGAATCATTTTCATCATTTGAAATTTTTGAGGCTTTCTTTTTGGCCCAACATACAGTCAATTTTGACATGTGCACATGAAAATGATTTGAATTCTATTGAAGCTGATTTCAGTGTTCTATGGATGTCAATTGAGTCATGTTTATTAATTTTGTTGTTCAGATCTATCCCATTACTGAGTTTCTGTCTGCTTGTTAAATCAACTTCATTTGTAGGAATTTTCTAATGTCATTTTAGTTCTGCTTTGAATTTGTTTGTTTTCTGCTCATCTATTTTGTAGCTATAATGTTGAGTGCATATAAATTTCAGACTAGAATATCTTTCTGTAGGATGAACCTCCTTACTAGGAAATACCCTTGCTTCTTGCTATTCATGTCTACTTTGTCTCTTAGTTTGGCTATTTTCTCTTAAAACATTTTTCCATCCTTTGACTTTAAAACTTTTTATGTCCTTCAGGTAGTCTCTGTCTCTGGTCAGCAACCTAATGGGACTTTAATTATTACTTGGTCTACCTTAGATTTTTATTGGAGCATTCAGTCCATTTACAGTTAATTTCTAATAATAGTTAGGGTCATATCTACTGTGTTATCATTCATTTTCTATTTTTCCCATTTGTTCACTTTTTCTCCATTCTTCTTTTGGTTTAATCATATATTTTATTGTTCTGTATTTTCTTTCTATCAAGTGTACTCACATATTCTTATATTTTTCTATTAGCAGTACTCATAGATCTTACAAAACACATCCTTGAATTACATAGTTAACTCAGTTTATTACATTTACCACTTTGTAGTACTGTCAATGCATCAGGACTTTCAAGCTCCTGACTTTTATTGTTGTCATACATTTTAGTTCTACATATAAATGAATCTCCACAGATATTCAATACTCATATATACTTGCATATACATATATTCATATATTTATTAACATATTTATCATACATTTATCTCTTATCCGTTCTGGTATTTTTCATTCTCTCCTGCATTTCTTTGTTTCTGAATATGATAATCTTTCTGCCTGATGAATTTTATTTAGGTTGTCTCTTACTGCAGGCATACTGAAGAAAAGTTCTTGCAATCTTTGAAAACATTCATGCTATTCTGAAGGATATTCTTGCAGAATGCATAATTCTATTTGGCAGTTATTTTCATTCAGCACTTTAAAGATACTACTCCACCACAATCTGGCTTCCACTGTGTTTTTAAAGAAGTCAGCTAACAATTGAATTTTATTTTCTTTGAAAGTAAAGTTACTTTTATCTGGATGCTTGAAGGTTCTTTTCTTTTAGTATTTCTTCCAGATTTATTGTGATATGCCCATATCTGTTTCTCCTACTTTATATTTGCTACATTCTTGAATCTTTGGGTTGATGAATTTTAATTTTGAAAAATTTTAATCATTATCAAATATTACTGCTCTTCCATTCTGTGCTCTCCTTTTTAGGGTTCCTCTTATACATATGTTACATACTATAAATTTTTAAGTTCATTTCATATGTTTTTTGCCCTCTGTTCTGTCCTTTCCATTTCTTTTCCTCTGTGGATCAGTTTGAATGTTTTCTATTGACCTGCTTTAAACTCTGTTCAGTTGTGTCCGTATTCTACTGTATCCAGACAGTTCCACATATTGTGGTGGTATGTTGTTGTTACTGTTGCTGTTGTTTTAGTTCTAGAATGATCATTTGATTTTTATAAATATCCCTTACCTATTTGGTCCTTTCCTCTAATTTCTTTAATATTTATATTACAAAGTATTATAAATACTGCTAATTCAGTTACCTAGATCATCCGTGGACTGACATCTATTTTCCTGACTCTTCTCTTAATTACGTCATATTATCTCGCCTTTCCACAGGTCTATTAATTTTTAATTATATGCCAGATATAATGAATAAAAGAATCAAAGAGGGTCCAAATCATTTTAACTTTCACCAAAGAGTGCTTTCTCCACATTTAAGTAAATACAGTGAGGACATGATCATCTCAATCCAATTAGAAACTCATTTGGGATAAAACTAGATTGCAATATTTATAATATTCAATACATTTCTGATTTTTAATGCTCTAAGGACATGCATCTCCTAGATTTTTTACTAGAACCCTGATAGGACTTTGTCTATCAAACCCCAGAACAATAAGTGTTGTCCATTTCTATTCTGTGTAAGTTTCAGTCGCTCTATCCAGCCCCCAAGCCAATGTTTTAAATTCCTGGCAGTTAATTAATGTTCTTCATGGAAGCTCCCTCACTAGCAGATCTAACTTCCTCAGTACCAAGAATCTCTGGATATTTTACTCCACATTTTAGAAGCTTTTAGCTTAGCTCCTCCGTTACTCCAAAACTTATTTGAGGAAAACAAGTGTTTGAGTCCCCTCAAGTTTCAAAATTGCCACATCACCCCCATTTAACTGCTAAAAGCTTAGGTAGTTACTCCTCCCCTCAGCAGAGTCCTGCTGCTTCAGCAAGACTAGTCCTCGGATCATGCTCCAACTTGGCAGATGACCCAGGCTGAAAAATGCCTGGAGGTGGGCGGCTTACTTCCTTTCTCTCGGGTTATGGTTTATCTCATCTCTGTTACTTCCACAGCTCTCTCATGAACTCAGAAATTTGTAATTTTGTAATCTATCCATCCATTTTAAGCTGCTGCAGTGGGAACATCACCTTGTCAGCATTGACGGTATCCTACCCAGAAGCAGAAATCTATTCTGCCCTATCTAGAAGCAGAAAAACCCAATTTAGGAATCCTTTGGTTGCAAGTAGCTAGCAACCCAATGCAAACTGCCATATATTAAAAAAAAAAAAAGAAGAAGAAGAAAAGGGGGGAGATTTATCATTTCACCTAATTGGAAAGTCCATGTGTGTAAGACTGGCTTCAACTATAGGCAATCTCAGAATTTTTTAAAAATCTCATTGGCTGTCATCAGTCATGCGCCCATTCCTGTCTTGGTTATCACCCAAACTAAATGGCCTGATAGTGGGTGATGCATGATTCCCCAGAGAAAAATCTGCATCATTTTATTAGAGAAAAGAGGAGTACCTCATGGGGGCAGTAAGAGCAAATGCTCATTATGCCCGACAAGTCCAGCTGTCATTCATCTATTTATCTTCTCAATTGTCATAGCTTCCAACAGCCATTTAAGACTGAAATGCATTACTTTGACTTGTGTATTGCTAGGGTTAAACTGAAACTCTGCTCCCGGTACTCTTTTGGTATCCAAAGCATTCAAATTCATGCTGGATTGCAAATAGATACTTAATAAATGCTTATGGTTTAGTTGGTCCTGGGGTAAGCTTACCTGCCTGCCTTTCACACAGCAGGCCAGCCACTGAAGAAGGTCTAGTTTCTCAGTTTTCAACTCTAATCATGTGCTAACGCGTGCTGCCAGAGGATAGCACTTTAAAATAAGCTGTGGGTTACTGTGCTATGTTTTATGCAGTATTCTTTTGAAGAAAAACTAAATGAGAAAATGGGTGAAGGTGCCCAGCTAATCCTGAGCCATTTCACTGACGTGCTCTACTGGGTTCCGCGTGCCCTCATTTGCTGTGACATCGCACGTCCCATTTTCCACCTTCCAGGCAGGCAATTATGGGAAAGACTTTAGTGAGGCTCTCCAAGAGAGGAGACTGTGGGCTGAATGGAGCAATGTCAGAAAGGCAGCCCCAATTCCTCCCAACTACTTGGCGTGTCTCTCCCAGCAAAGGAAATAGTTTTGAATTCTTTCTTTCACCTGCTTGCTACCAGAAATCTCATAAAAGAGCCTACACTTTGAGCCTGAGCTTGAAACTAGGAACTGACTTACACGGTGAGTGAAGGGTTGGAATTAGCAGACCATGTTATTTCCAGTATGTGTGCAGATCCCATATTGGCTGTGTTGACTAAAGGCATTTGAAATAGAAAGACCTAAACGAATTAATAAATTAGAGCAAATGCATAGTGTGATGATAAAGAACATAGTCACTGGAGTCAGAATCTTGGCTCTGTTGCTGGGTGGCCTTGGGCCTCAGAGTCCTAATTTGTTTCACAGAGCTATTGTGATTAATTGGAATAATGCATGTGAAGTGCTTAGCATGATGCCAGGCATAACCAATAATGAATAGTTATTATTGATATTTTCATTGAATCGTACAGAAAACTTTAGGGATAGCACCACCATGGTAATGAGCTAGTGTGGCAATGGCCACAGATAAGTGCAGAAAAGAATTAAAGATTTGGCTGCTTTAAATATGTCCATATATTTTTTTTCCCTGAGCATTAAAATGCCCAACCAAATTGTTTTGAATGTCTGCAGACCTAAGGGCAGAGGCCATCATTAAAAGTTAATGCTATTAATTATGACAGGGGAAAAACTGGGTGTACATTCCTATGAGTACCTGTGTTGCTCAGAACTCATACAAATGCCAAAATCTCTTTAGACTACCGCATGCAAACTCTTACAATAAATGTCATTCCCCCCCAAAAAAATAATTAGGAAGAAGGTATGTGGAATGACTTGTAATTTATTTATTTACCTACCCTGCATCTGTTTTTCATCCATAACTCATCCGACACTGAAAGCAACTAGGCAATTATGCAAGCTCTATCCATTTTCTCTGTCCCAAGTGTTGACTTCTCTCCCCTTTCTCTGTTTTGAACCTCAATCCTGAGAACATCCTGTTCCCCTACTTATCACAGACACAGATTCATTTGTGACTGATTTTAAAAACCCACATAGTATGTACTGAGCCCTGCGGTGCAGACATAAGAATATAGGTCCTGTTCACACTCCAGGGAAGGAGAAGGTGAGGAAACACAATATTTTAGCACAATGGAAGAAATGCGCATAGCCTGTAAGAAGGTAATGGAATCTGGGTCTTAAATGATGACTGAAGTTAAGCAGTCTGGTCAAGGAGTAAGAATTTTGGTGTGACCAAATGTACAGAGGCAAGAAATAGCTAAACTAAACACCATTTGATGTTGCTCAAATATGAAGTTCAAAGTAGTGAGTGTCAAAGGAATGCTGGAGAAGTAGACAAGGACTCAAGGCTATGGCTAGAGGCAATGAGGCCGGCTATGACCTGTTCAATAATCCAGGCTAGAAACCCAAGGGGCTGAATGCAGTGGGAGCTGGCAGAGAGGACTAGGCAAAGATATGTCTAGGGAAGATGAAAACTGCAATTTTTCTAAAATAATCTTTTTAAAGAAAAACCTGAGGAAAACATTTAAAAATGAGAGAAAGACAAAGTATTAAAAAAGAGAAACCAGTGAGCCTACATAAAATGTACCCTAAGGTAGTAAAATTATGCCAGCCTCACATTTTACCAGATACCCAAGCCCCAGAAATTGTCCTGGCCTCTATCCCATTACCCATTTATCCTGGGACAGACGTGGGGTGGCGTTGCTCCCTCATTTTTCTCCTCACAAGCACCATAGAGTCAGGTTTGCAGTCCTTAGACTGTGAGGCCATTGCTAGACTGTATCTTCCTTGTCTCCTACAGTGATGGCCAGGGTCCAGTCATGAGCCCTCAAGTGATAAAGCTGCTTCCTAAACTGTTGCCCAACACCTTTTCTTGGACTTTTGGCCATTCTTCTTCAGGTTTATATTTACTTCTAACATCCTTCCTAATACCTTTCTTCAAAGGAGAACTTCTTGGATTTCCAACCAGAGAAGTTCTTCCTTAAACCCTGACCAATACCTTTTTATTCTGTAACATTTAACAGAAGAAACATAAATCATGGTGAGTTATATTCTTCAGTGACTACTGTTTTGCTCACCTATGGTTCTAAACCAGAATCCTGCCAACTATGGCCCCACGAGTCAAACCCGGCCCACTATTTGTTTTAACAGAGTCTCACTAGAACACAGTCATACTCGTTCATTCAAGGATTCCCTCTGGCTTTATGTGTGCTAGAGTGGCAGAGCTGAGTTGTTATCCCAGAGAGCTGAGACCATGTGTGCCAGAAATAGTTCACCTTAAAATATTTACCATATGGCCTTTTATAAAGTTTGCTGACCCCTTTTCTAAACCACTATCAAGACTGATTTTTCTCTGGTAGTCACATTTATTTTATAGTAAACGCCCATATGCTTAGAGCCTGTGGAACTCTATCCAGCTCCCTACCACAGCTGGTATATCCCAACCTTAGTGCCTGTTTCCAATGTGAGAACAGTCCTCAGCTTTATCAACTACCCCTCTCTCCCTATAGTCTGCTCTAATGACCATCCAGAATTCTATTAATATATTCTACAAAATTTCTACAGAAAATTGCTTTTCATATATATCAATTTTGAAAATTAGCCCAGCAGCAGGACATGGAGGAGCACTGAGTGGTTAAGCCTCTATGAAATGGTGCAATTAGTTTTTCTCCTTTGTTCTCTTTTATACAAGGCATATCAGCAGACCCAAAGACACAGGAGAGGAGGCAAAGCTGAAATGCTTCAATAATCCATATACCAGAAAATCAATTCATAATAACTAAAATTTAGCTGAACCAGCTTTTAAGACATAGAAAATGTCCTTGATTTTCCTGTGATATAATAAGATAATTTACATCTGTTTTTACTTAAGGAAGTATTTGCTAAGGGACAATATTATTTAATAGTTCAGAGGAAGGAGTCTGAAGCTATACTGCCCGAGTCCAAATCCTACCTTTGTAACTCACTTGCTTAAGTCACTTCTCTGTACCTCAGTCTTCTCACCTGTGAAATGAGGTAATACTACTATCTACTCAATAGGGTTTTATGAAGATTGTATGAATTCATATACACAAAATATGTAGAAGACTACTGTAGATAAATGCTACCTATTATTGTTTTAATTTTTAGTTCTTGCATTTTGTTTGTCTCTACTCTCAAAGGTTATGAGTATCTCCATTTAGAATAGCGTATGGCTACATTCTGGTTGAATGTCTCCACATCTTCTCCCTGCTCAGTAGCCCTCTCTCATGTGGCTTTCTTCCCATTTCACCTGCTACACGAGCCATACTAGCCTCCTCTCTTAACCCTTTCACTCATACTGCTCACAACCAGAGTTCCTGGTCTTGGAAATTGGTCTCACCAAGAGTGGAATCAGGAGAGGAGAGGTAGAGAAGCCAAGACCTTGAAACAGTGGCTCTTTATCTACGTTTCCAATGCTTACTCTGCCTGCCGCATGAGGGAAGGGATTGTATCTTCCTTGTTCACATCTCAGTGCCAAGCCCTAGAACAATGTCTCATAAACAGAAGGTGTCCATGAATATTCATAGAAGGATGGAATAAACTGCACAGGGAAGCAGAGCCTAATGTGAGAGAGAAGCATGAGGAATGAGGGCTGAGCCTGCACCAGCAGCTGCTCCTCTGACCTCATGGTCAATGATCAATATGGAAAATGACTACACCAGAGGGACATGGATTGTTGAAGGCAATAGCAGACGGTAGCGGTGAAGCAAAAATTAGGGCATGACTTTCTGGGAAGAATGGCTTCAAGGTCAATCTTGGGAATATTAGTAGTTTCCAACTCCAGATATATACATATAAATAAAGGTACCAGCTAATTAGATCAGAATCACATATATTACCCTTAATTTCAGGTAAAAAGCACCATTTATCCCTAATTTGTCTGATAATGTTCCCACTCTTTTGGTGTTTGGTAATCATTTATGTAGCTAACCATTTATTTCTAATTATTAATTCAGAATAAGCCTATCAAGTACATATTTGATACCACACATTCTACCACAGATGGGGCAATCTTTAAAAAAATGGGTAGCACATCGTTCCTGCTCCTGTTCTAAAGGAAAGCCACTTGAAAGATAGAGATACTCAGAATGACAATATAACATGGTAAGTGCTAATCAGGGCAAGGAAGAAAGGTCATTAGAGAACAGAGAAGGGGATTAGTATATTCTCCTGAGAAGGAGACATCCATGATGACTTTAGGAATAGGAGCTATTTGTTGAACTTTGAAGTTGAAATCTGCCAGTGAAGGTGTGAAGTGCATGTCAGACAGATGTGGATAGAGTGAGACAAAGCACATTTTGCAAATGGCAAATAATCTGAGTTCCTAGAATACAGCAAGCATACTGCATAGTAACAGAAGATGAGATAGAGAAGATGGCTGGGGCCAGATTAGTAAAGCTTTAGTTGTCACATGCACTGGAAGTCATCAGAGAAACTTTAAGGAAAAGAGTGTTGTGTGAATCCCAGATAATTCAGCTCTATGACCAGGGGAAATCCCTTGATTTCTGTTTCTATCAATGGGCTTAGTTTCCTCACCTGTAGGGCACCACAACAGTGCCTCTTTCTTGTGTTATTGTGAGGACTAAATGAGTTAATATATGCAGAGTATTTAAACAGTACAGACTCATATTAAGTGGTTTAAAAACCATATCTCTTATTACTGTCTCCAAGAGTGACCTTCTCTCTTGTGACCCATTGTTCAGACACATTTCGAAGATCCACCATTTCCTTACTCCTAGGTCACCCTGCACGGTGCACTAACAAAATATATGCTCTGTCTCGAGTACTATTCCTGTCAAGATCCAGTGCCAAAATAAGAGCCGTGTTGGCTGAAAATACATCAGGGTGCTGAGAGCCCAGTGTGTGAGATGACAAATTATGGGCAGAAGCAGCTATTAATCACTCATGCCAAACAAAAGAGAAGGCTATCTACAAGTTTCTGCAAGGTGATCCCTTACTCCATTACCTAAACCAACGTTATTTTATGCTGTGTTTTGCTTCCTTCAGGATTTCCTTCTGGAACATTTTTTTGAAAGCAATCTTGCGCATCAGATTTGTTATAATTTTTAAAAAGCTTCCCCCTCTGATGTTTTTCATCATGCAGCTATCCCTGAACATCCTGAGTGCTGAAGTTCTAGGGATTGCCAGCAGAGAAAATGGATTTCTTTTATTATATGAAATTTGACCTTTATTTCCCCCCATCTTATATTGGTATTTGATGTGGTTTTCCATTTTTGAAAGCACCAATATGGCAAAAAGAAACTATCAGTGTCTGATATGCTAAATGCCAATTCTGGGAATTGAGTGCCCAGAGGCTAACCTGGAAATAGCTATCTTTGTTTACCTACTGCAACAACCTCAAATGAGAAATTATCTCACCATATTGCTCGTCTAGGTTACAGTCCAGAGAGTGGTTCCCTAAAATGATTAAGCCTCAAAATAATTCTATTTTCATCCAAACATTTTCATTGGCCCACATCAATACTCCATGTTGCTCCCCTTCCTACTCATCTCTGCTCTGCACAAGGCCGACCCTAACACCAAAGTGCCACCTCTTTGTCTTTCAAAGGGCCTTCAGTATCCCCCTGAGTCTGGATTTCACTGAGCTTAAGTCATTTATTCTTGAATTAAGAACTGGAATAATGTCATTGACTGGATTCTTTACCTGATAATGTTAATATGGACTAGACTTTGATCAACTTTTACGTAAGAGATGCTTCAAAATCACTAACAGACACAGGAGAGAGTAAAACTAGCTATGTATGCATACGTGACACACATGGATACAAAGTGCATTTCTAAATACAGCCTCCCAACTTTTTTACTTAGGTGCCACAGGTGAAATGGATTAGGAACGGGACTATTTTGCTCATTCATTCAATCACTGACTCATTTATTTATTTACTAAATCAGTACCTGGGGAAAGCCATTCTATCACTGAACGCTTCCTTCTCCACATCTCATAGCTCTTCGAAGTCACCTAAGCACTATTCATTTTTAATAGGTAAACCCGTAAATATCTCTAATCTTAAGGAAAAGATGCGCTGAGAATTTTTTGTGATGCTAAGAATAATGTGCAACTATTTCAACTGTGGCATTATTTATAGTACAAATGGACAAACAACCTAAATATTTAGCAGTGGAAAAATGATTAATTAAATGATGGTACATGTGTATAATCCAGTGCTATAAAGCCAGCTCAGCGCTCATGTGAAATGTTTAATGATGGTAAAATATTGGTTGTATGTTAGTAGGAATAAAGATACAAAAAACTTTGTTCTCATTCCTAATATAATTCAGATTAGAATTCAATATTCATGAATAAAATGTACTGATATGTTAATAGTGATCATTTCTGAATTAGAAAGTTAAGAATATTATCTGTTACCTTCTTTATATATAATAAGCATATATAACTTTTACCAATCACAAAACAAAACCACAGTGGGATGCATTGCATGTATGCGTGTGTTTTCAGCAAGCCCATTATGTGTATCATACGATGTTGCCTCTCTAAGGGAATCAAAAGAAAAATAAAATAATAGGCTGATTCTCCTGGAACTTACAACATAATGGAGGATACTAAAGAGACAGAAATGATTTTTAAAGATAGCAATACATAAGAGCATTAAAGCTGAAACTGATAAACATATTATAGGGTGCTACCACTGAAAGAATTAAGAAATGTGGATTTAGTGGGGCTCAGAAGCAGGAAATACTGCATGGAGGCAGACACAGATGGATCTGAATAGGTGAAAGAAATAGACTAGGGAATGCATCAAAGCATGGCGTCAGTCCGTTTTGCCTTTTTTAGCCATCTTTATTAGAGGAGAGTTTATATTACATAGTCAGGGTTCAGTTAGAAGAAGAGAAGCCAGAAAAAGAAAAAGAGAAAAAGAGAAGCCATTCTCTGTATTTTAAACAGAAAAGGATATAATACAGGAAATTAGGCGCTTATGAACCATAGAAAGGCCTAGAGAAAGTCAGAAACCCATGTCTAGAGGTTGAGAACCTGCAGAAAACCTATAACGCTTCATAGTTGCTCCACACACCTGTGGCTGGTAAACAGCAAAGGAAAACAGAGGTCATTATAAAACTCATCTCTGTAAAGCTCTAGTCTACTATGAAAGTAAGAATAAAATAGCTTCTGCCTCCTTTTTTTCCAAATCTTATATAAGTGTGTCTATAAGGCAGAAGGTCAATCTATCCAAAACACTAGAGACAGTCTAGAAGATGTACTTCTCAGGCTTGTAGCCTTTGCCACACAGGATAAGGCAGAAAAGTAGGTAAGAATGAATGCTGAGTATCTAACTCCTCTCCCACATATTCACCACATATGGTTACAAAAAAGCCCTGAAAACCAGGGTAAAGAGTTTATCCTTTAAAAAAAAAAAACAGGTTCCTTAAGCAGATGGCAAAAAATACTGTGTGGCAAAAAATACTGTGTTGCAAAAGTTTGTTAAGAAAAACTATCTTACTATGGCAAGTGTATTCTGAGTTGTTCCACTATCACAGAGTACCATGAAAAAATTCCAACAACCTCCAAGAACCAAAAGAAAATCAGAAGTGGAGTCAAAGTTACATGGGGTCAAGTTAAGGGCCATGTGCCCACATCTTACTATGGGTCTGGAGCTGGTTTACACATACCGTGTAGCCACCCTGACCCTTTCAACAGGTCAGTTTGCTCAAACAATAAATTCAGTATGAAAAGCAGGAAATACAATTGGTTTTTAAAGTGTTGCTCTGGTTGCAACACACAGACCCAACTTCTATCTTCTACAATCAACTCTGACCAAATGAGAACTATCACAGCCATGCACACTAGTCCTCCATGGTGATGTCTGCACTCAAATACTATTTTCATAGCATTGCATATCTGATTTTCAACATTTCTGCCTGTATGGTTTAGGAAAATTATATTTTAAATCTTTAATGCATTATGAATAGAATGATTTTAATATAAATTCCTACTTGCTGAAAGATAATTTCTGTTTATAACAAATTTCAAATGGCAAAAAAAAACACAAAAAAGTTGAAACCTTAAACTCTTGTCACTTGTGGGTATGCGTGGGGTGAGGTCATTCTTTACAAGGGAGAAAGTCATGAAGAATTTTGAACAATTTACCCTACTCTCCTACTATCCTGTCTTTATGACCTACTGGTCTGTAAATTCTTTGGATGCAGATGGTGTGCTTTATGTTTCCCAATGCTACTGACCTCAGACACTTGCCTACAGCTCTTGTTTGATGAATAAATCTATTCTAATAGCCTCCACATCACTGCTGCTATATCACAAGTCTGCATGGAGACCTGAAACGATGGAAGTTTCTTAGCCTAGACTTTTATTGTGTTAGAAGCCATGCAATAGCAGCACTAAAAGAAGGAGATGGATGAAGAAGAGGAGGAGGAAGAGAGCAAGAAAGAAAGGAAGGATGATGAGAGGGAAGGAGGTATGATATAAAACTTCTACCAAGGCGATCCCAGGGTCCTGGGATCAAGCCCTACATCGGGCTCCCTGCTCTGCGGGAAGCCTGCTTCTCCCTCTCCCACTCCCCCTGCTTGTGTTCCCTCTCTTGCTGTGTCTCTCTCTGTCAAATAAATAAATCAAATCTTTAAAAAAAAAAAAAATTCTACCAAGGGACTAAACAATAGCTTACCCAAAGGAATTATGGTAAGAGCTGGACAAAACATGCAGTAGGGCAAATGGAATCATATATGGTCTTGACAAGACCCCATTATAAAAGATGTGTGTTTAATATGCCCATACTTAGAAAGCAAGGCTGAGACTATGGAAAATTTGTAGGCAGGCTCCTAAAGTATGTTTGTGAAGATGTTCTGAAACATGACAAATCTCTTGAGTGGAGGCAAATAGAAAATTCTATATAAAAAAATCATGATAAATGGATAATGTTCTCTGTGATCTATAATTTCCTAAATTGATTGATTTTTTTTGTAAGAGTGTTCATATTATTGACAATATATATGTCTTATGATCTTATCTACTCGGCTCAGCTACCAGGAACTATGATCAAAGTAAGCACTTTTGCTACTTTTGGAGAAATCCTTTCATGTCAATTTTCCTTGGATCAGCTTTCAACATAAATTTTGTCCCTTGTGGAGAAATTCAGTACAATGTATGTAGGCCCATAAAATAGGAAAGCCTATTTTCATCAAGGAAGTGGGGCGCTGCATATTTATGCACAATGCCCCATGTAAATCAGGAAACCACAAAACTAAAGGCATTAAAAACTCCAGGTCCTTCTACAGAATACCGTGGTTGGTGCATTTTTATGTGAGAAAAAGTTAAAGCTGAGACTCAAATTCTTCTGTGTGGCTGCAATGCTTTGCCTTAATAAAGACCTGTGGCCAGAAAGAATTGCCATCAATTCACAACGTATTTTTCTTTCCAAAATTACATTTCTCTTATAAATATCCCTGGAAAACAACCTTAAGAATTTAATAAACCCTGAATCATTTTACCAGTGACCTTCTTTCTGGTTAAATGTTCTCATCAGCATCCTGGAGGAAAAACTGAAATTTGTGATCTTTTGATGAGCCATGCAGATGAAACCCGTGATTGAGAACTGAGGGTTTTGAGAGACTTTCTAAACGGAACAGGGTTTCCATGTCCAGAATCCTATAAAATGCCTACCTGTGCACTTTGTCATTTTGTTCCTTTTCGGTTACCTCCACAGGCTCGAAAGAATTTTTGTGGTAATAGTATAATTAAACAGCAGGTTTTAGGTTTAAATGTACCAGGAGGGGTTTTTATCCCCCCTTTCTCTGACCCTCTCCTCCCAAACTTTTCCACCCCATGGGCAGCAGCTTTGCAAAGCTCACCTTTACTGTCCACTTGGTTTGTATTTTTATCTGATTGGGAATGACATACCTGCAGAGGTTTTGCTTTTTATCCTCTCCTATATTTCAAAGCTTGTTTCTCCCTCAGTCCTGACACTGGCAATCCTTTGTGGTTTTTCTTGGACCTCAAAGGCTTAATGGTCCAGCACAGAACTTGAATCTTTGGAAATATATCCCAACCACCTCTAACACCAGCTTCAGAGAAGTTCACGGAGCAGTCACTCAGAAGAGCAAAAGTGGTGTCCATGGTTAAATGTTCCAGGGAGGTTTTTGTCTTTAAAATCAAGTGAATATATTAAAACATTGCTTTAAAACCCGCAGCACTCACCCAGATAGCTTGGGGCGGGGGCGGGGGGGGGCGGTTCTCGATTCACTGCAGGTATGAAGATGAAACAGTCTCAAAGTTAGTTAGCTCTCTTCCTGAATGTTTGGTGGCCCCTTTCCCAGGGAAGGGGGTAGGGAAGAGCATGACTGGGGGAGAACTCTTGCATGAGACCAGTGCTATAGAAGTGGGGTGACAGTAAATGCCTAGTTGCCTCACAGGAACAGACAATAATTCAGTAAGTGCAGTTAAGCATATATGATTAAAAGAGGCATTCTATTATGCTCAGCAAGGCTCCTCTTTGATACTTTTTTGAAACTTCAAATGAATTAAGCTGCTATTTCAACTCCTTGGAGATTAATATTTTGCTCGTTTCTTTGTCACAGATTATCTCTTAGGGAAGGCCTGACCTGAGGGATGGGGGTGGAAAGAGAGAGAGAGAGAGAGAAGAAACAAACCTAACATTTATATGTTACTGATGTGCCCCAAACTCTTCTTACAAATATTAACTTATTTAATCTTCAAGAACCCTGTGCACAGGATCATTATTACTCCCACCTTACAGATGAGGAAAGAGAGGCACGGAAAGGTCAATAACTTGCTCAAGAATGCCTAGCTAGTCAGTGACAGAGCAGGGTTTCCAACCCAGGAAATGTCACCTCAGAATCTAAGCACTTCAGCAACTAGGCTTCTGATGGCAACATTAGGGCTCTATTTTTACGCCTGCTAGACTAAACACACACACACACACACACACACACACACACACAGGCCTCCCAAACCTCAATTGCTTAACACCAGAGAAGTTAACTTCTCGTGTTGTGTCCAATGCAGGTTGCTGGACAAGCCCTGCTCCTTGTGCTCACCAAGGGACTCAGGCCATTGGAGGCTTCATCTCAACAAGTGCTTCCGTAAAAACCACCACAGTGGGAGGGGAAGGTAGTGAGTCACACCACAGCTCTTAAAGCTACACATATCACTCTCATCCACGCTGTATTTGTCACTGTAAGTCATACGGCTACACCCAGTCTGAAGAGAATTGAGAAATGCAATCCTACCATGTGTCCTAAAGTGGCCGGGTGGGGAAGGGGGAAGGCTACCCAGATACACTGGATGAATGGCACTAATGATGGGCAGCACACCTCCTTGGGACCCGCCCAGGTCTCTTATCTCACCAGTTTCCCTCAAGACAGAGTGGGAAACGATTTTTAAAATCTCCAAGTGAAGACCCACATTCCTTAAACTTTGGGTTCTCTCGTGCATGATTATTTATTGAGAATATTTGTGTCCATGTTACCTTGAAGCCCAAGGATTTCTGAACATATAATCCAGAAAGAGACTTAAAATCGATGGGCTTTCTGCTCTGCATTTCTTCCCTGTGGCAATGTGTACAGGCTGCTTGAAAGGGAAGACAAACAGAAGTTAACATTTCAAAAATATTAATCTATCACACTACTAAATGATGATAAAATCTGAGAGTTCAGATGTTAGTGCAAAAATTTCTTTACTTTTCCAGTCAAATCATCTTTCAGTCATTAAATTCAATCTCAGTTGGGAATTAGTCCATCTCTGCTTCTTCCTAGTCTTTCTCCCTCTCCAGTTTCCATGTGCATTTTCTGCTCCCCAAGTTCTACTAGCATCACAGCCAGGATCCAAGCTCTTAACATTCAGTTCTGAGGGCTAAGGGTAGACCTTTCATATACATCATTGATGGAGTATTAGCAACTTCAGAGTGAAATTTTCTATGGCAAAAACAAGCATGTGTCATGTTAATAGTTATGGTCTTTTGCAGAGTGTTCTTCCACTGTTGTATTAGCAGGATTTCTATCCCTTTCCTCTTATAACCAGGAGACCAGTCCCAAGAGGGATGAAGGAACACTAAACCTGCATCCTACTACTGGCATGAATACTGGGCATGTCCTGGGTACATGACGAACTGTCTCCCAGATCCATTGTTGGTCTCATCCCTCTAACACTAGCACAAGTAACTGAAACGTGGTCACTAACTCTAATATCTAATAGTATTGTCTATGTGAGTACTTTTAAATATGCGTAGGTCAGCAGTTTTTAAATATGAGGATTCCTTTCAAAATAAAAATATACTTGAAAAAATATATACAGATGGAAAATAAGCATGTGAAAAGAAGTTCCACACATCATATGGCTTCAGGGAAATGCAAATTAAAACAACAATGAGCTACAACTATATACCTATTAAAATGGCCAAAATCCAGAACACTGGCAACACAAAATGCTGCTGAGGATGTAGGGCAACTGGAACTCTCATTCACTGTTGATGGGAATGGTACAGTCACTTTGGAAGAGAGTTTGGTGGTTTCTAACAAAACTAAATATACTCTTACAATAAGATCCAGCAATTGCACTCCTTGGTACTTATCCAAAGGAAATGAAAATTTACGTCCACACTAAAACCTGCACACAGATGTTTATAGCAGCTTTCTTCATAATTGCCTAAACTTGGAAGCACCTAAGATGTCCTTCAGTAGGTGGATGAATAAATAAACTGTGTTGCATCCAGACAATGGAATATTATTCAGTACTAAAAGGAAATGAGCTATCAAGCCATGAAAAGACATGGAAGAAGCTTAAATGCATATTACTAGGTGAAAGAAGTCAATATGGAAAGGATTTCATGATTTACATCATGTTCAAATGCAGATCTTTGTGTGCAGCAGCTCTCAATCTGGAGATCTATGAACTAAAAAATGCAGGATATCTGACCCCTCCACACTTAAAGGACAAGGTGAATACAGTTTTTATGGGGAACTGACAGTGTCCCAACACCCAGTGTCCAATTCATTCAAAGTCCAGAATGTGTTTCTTGTCATCAAACCAAAATAAGCAAGCAGAGCTCCATAAAACTCAACTAGGTGCTCTTATACTACCTTTTTTTTTTACATTCAAATTCCTCCTGGCTTCTATTGTTCACTGCTATGTGACTTGATAGAACTGAGAGTATCTGATAATGCCTGGCCATATCTATTAGAAAGGCAGTGCACTATAAACTAGAGCTAATATTACCAGCCACCACTTGCCCTGAGGCCCCCAGTACAGACCGTTCCTGGGAAGGCTACTAACAATCATAAGAGCAGGTATAGAGAAGGCTCTTGGTACTAAGTTAGGGAAGAAAAATAAAAACTTCAAAAATTGACGTGGATCTTAAATTTCTGGAGAGTAGGTGTGTTTATAAAGACTTTGCTAGACTTCTAAAACTCTGTTTAACACTTTTTTTTAAGAGGAAAGAAAGGATTTAGCACAGTAGCTCCATGGTATAGCTGTTATGTTTAACAGAGGTGCTGTTGTTTGATGTTACTTGTGGGTTTATTGATCCTCTGCAGTTACTGTGGTAGCTCTCTGTAAGAATTTTAGAGTTATTTCCCAGTTACCCACCGAAGCCTTATTCACCCTTTGCTCTTTTTTTTTATTGCTCCGAACACAATATATTTTTAAGCAATGAGAATGGCATTCTGTTGGAAAAGAGAACAAAAGTGAGAACTAATTTATTCTCAATAATTATTGGTAAACAACTGGGTAAGAGAGTCAATAACTTCTGTTAAATTTTCTGGGTCTCAACTTGGAATTTCTTCTCTTGCAAAACTGAAATCCAAGAGAGCTTTCCTGAAACCAGCACAAGAATACTGCAATGGAGAGAAAACAAGTCATCCTTCGGTGGCAGTCATTTATTCTGTTACGCATATCTTAGGCTGGAATAGAGTGTGTCTCTTATGTTCCAGAATTACTAGAGCTCTGCTAATGAGAATGGAACATTCTAGAGTTATACAAAGAGTTGATGGTCTTAGAAGAGGGATAATTAAAATAATGGTGAAAAAACAACACAAAATGACAAAATGAAACAAAACCAACTTCTGGACTTTAAAAAAAATCAAGCCTAATCAACAAAAATAAATCTCAAAAACATATTAAATAAAAAATAAGTTACACATAAAACTACATACCATGGGATATAATTTAATTATTTTTAAAATATGTAGCTATGTATTATTTATGAATACATGCACACAGAAATACATATACATCAGCTTTAGTGTGGTGGTTATCTCTGAAGGGGGAGCAGAGTGGTTCTGCGAAGCATTAAGAAATGGCTTCAATTGTATCTATAATATTTTATTTGGTGGATGTAATGGATGCCTGCAATATTATTCCCTATACTTTTCTATATGCTTTATATATTTCATAAGTTAAAACATTTACAAAGATTCAGAGTGCTTTCCAAATAATATGCCAACCCTGAAATAAGGAGCTGGCAATAAATGCAGACTAGAATAAAACCTAAAAGAAAAGTTCACAAAAAGTAACAAAAGAAGAATATGGGTGGGAGAAGGATAAGAATTAAGAGAAATTCTATAGGTTTCATCACTTCCTAAGAGTCTTCATCTATGCCCAACCAAAAATCAGAACACCAAGTAAGAGTGTATGCACAATTATTTATTTCATTACTCATTCTGGATTGCCTTACCCTTAATCAGTGCTTAAGTTCGTCTAATTTACTTGCCTGGCAGGGTGATCCAGACCTTCCAACCCTAAGGCATCACATCCTCAGATGCTTTATCCTTGCTGGGCTGTTGTTGCTACCATTTTCAATATATGATTAGCACAGAGTTTAAAGGTATCAAAAGGTGATGAGTTCCCTGAATTTTAGATATACTCCTTTCTGTCCTATTAGTATAGCAATAACCCTAGGTCTTCATTGGGTTACAAGAATAAAGTTAACGAAACTTAAGGTGAATTTCCCCAACTAGTATGGTAGTTCCTTTTTTTGCTGGGTCAGTAGCACAAGGAGCCCAAAATGTCCAAATGGAAGTCACAGCTTCAAGCTCAATGGATCTGTTACCATATCCCTTGGTGAAAGCATCACTTTACCAGTCCTGAGAATGAGGACTTTTAATCTAACATACTCTAAGATTGCATAGATGATAAACACAATTTCACAAGTGGATCCCTAGAAGAGAGAGTGAGAGAGCCAATCGTACTTCCACACGGTTCCCAAATCCAGGTAGTTTAGCTATTGAGCACATAGCATGAAACAATGGTCATTAGTTCAATGTATAAACCGCAACCTTGTGAACAGATCCTGTACCTTGTGAAGAATGATACTCTAGCTTGTACCTTAACTGAACTTTTAAGAAGCCCTTCTATCATCCTACTAGGCAAGTTTTTCCACATGACGTGGATGAGGCAGTCGCAGTGGATCACATGGGTGGTCATGCACCCAGAGTCATACCTTCTTTATGAGAAAGTTTCCTGTGGTGAGTCAGGCATTAAAAACCCTTAAAGGGTAGTGTTGGCAGGGGCACTGCAAGTTATGAAAGCAAATCCATAGCTGAGTTACGGGATAATGGTTGGCAATTCCAGGGTTGAAATGGATCTGATATAATCAACCAGCCCTAAATGGTTATCTGGTCTCTCTGAGGGATGGTATCAAGCCAAGGAGTTGGTCTCAGTCAATCTGGGCTAGCAGGAGGGCAGCCAGAAAGCCTCAGCGTTAGTGACAGGCAGCCTCTATGCCTGCCATGATCACCACTCTGTTCACAGGCCGATTGTATAAGTAGGGGGATAACCAAGGAGAAAGACTGGCTAACATGTGCAAAATGAGTCACCCTACACAGCTGATACGTAGTGACTCTCTGAGGTAGATGCTGGTAGGATATGAGACATAAAAATTCTCAATTTCTGTGCCCACTATCATCAGCCTAACCACGTGTCTCTTCCTCAAACTTCTTCATTTCTGGCCTTCTAATCTTATTCTTCCAACATCCCTAAATAACCAAACAATTGTCCATATATATCCGTACCTTAGATGAATTCCTCACTCATACAGCACAAACATCCAAGTGCATGCTCGCAGCTCTGCCCACTCGGGAAATATCCCCTCGTAACCAGCTTTCATGACCCTGTCTGAGAAGGCCGTAAACAGTGGTGACTCACTCTTGCCTAACAGGAACATACTGAGCTCTGCTGGTTGTTGAAGGAAACGTCACAGAAACCATAAATTTTTTTGAGAGTGGTGACAGGAATTTGAACCACCTGTTCATGCGATTTACTTGTGCCTCCTGAGACTGCGTGAACGTCTCTATCATGAAAGGATTACGGGTGCACCTGCCCGGCATTATCACCTCAGAAAATCTGTTAACACCCTGATCACCATGGGCACCTCTGGTGGCCGTATTCACATCAGGTTCCTTCGTCAAACTTCTAATCTCTACGAGGGCACAGTAGCAGACCACAAGCTGCTTTTCAAACAGTAAGTCATATTCTTCCCCAGAACACAGCACTTTCCCCAGAATCTCAGAGGTCTACACTGTGACTCTGCTATGGGGGCTTTCTAGACACTGTGAAGAGCACCCATATGCCCCTGTAGCACCACTGAACTTGCTGGGCCATATAATCCACCCAAGAGACAGGTTCCTAGAAGAAGAGACTGAACAGGGATCCTTTTTCACGTGGTGTATTAGGGAATGCTCTCAGGAAAAGGGGGGTGATAGTAGAAGATATGTTTAAGTCTTCACCCCCCAGTGCCTCAGAATGTGACCTTATTTGAAAATAGGATCTTTACAAATGTAGTCAAGTTAAGATGAGACCTTTAGGGGAAGGTCTAATCCAATATGACCTGTGAATTATGAAACAGGGAAACTAGGACGAGAGACAGGCCCAGAGGGAGAATGCCCTGTGAAGACTGCAGAGAGTAGGTGACACATCTACCGGCCAAGGGACACCAGTGACTGCCAGCGAGCCAAAAGAAACTAAGAGAGGGACATGGATTAGATTCTTCCTCAGAGCCCTCAGAAGGAATCGACCCTTCCAGACCTCATCTCAGACTTCCAGCCTCCAGATCTGTGAGACAACAAACTTCTGTTGCTTAAGCCACCCAGTTTGAAGTGCTTGTTATAATAGCCCTGGCAAACTGATATGGAGCATGAGGGAAATTTGGGGTGTGGCAAATATGTTCCTTATTTTGTTAGCATGGTGATCGAGTGAGTTCAAAACTCATAAAACTCAATACTTAAAGGGGCTCATTTTGTTGGATATAAATGATTCTTCAATAAAGTTGATTTTAGCAAGTAAAATTAATGGATTACTCATTATTATTTCAAAGTTATGGCTGCTGCTAGTCATTTTTTGCTCTTCATGCTTATAGACTACTTCATGCCAGTTATTAATTACTCTGATTACTAATTGAAAATTAGTTCTGATTCCCACAAGAATGTAGGAAAGTACTACATAGTGGGTACAAGGAGGGGTTTGTCTAGAACTCAGTGATTCACTGGGTACCTGCCGATACTTTCATGTAAACTGGCAATTGCAGACAAAGCAGGTGCAAGAATAATCCAGGCTGTCTAGATCCTGAGCCATATACAGGTAATCCATTTTTTAAAATTAAATATTAATGAAAAGGAAAAAAAGAATAACTCTCTATACTCCTCTCCACTCCATATACATACCCTTCAAATACAAAGAATTTCTGGGTATCTATATTTTAATTTAAAAAAATCTCCAGGAGACAGACTTTTGTTCATCAAGTTTGAGGTAAGATTTGGGGAAGGGGATAAGAGAAGGGATAATAAGAGATTGGGTAAGATACTCTTTAATTAAAGGCTAGGGTTTTAATATTTATCCAGACTCAGGAGTAGTAGCGCCTGTCTTGGTGTAACAGAAAACCCAATCTAGCCTTCTTACATAAAGCTGAAAGCAGGGAGAACACTGTCCTGCCCCTGAACCTGGTCCTACACTCTATCTTTCTGCCACTCACGCACACTAGCAATTGTTAAATTATTCTTTATAAGTTTAGGTACTTCTGAATTTCTGGAAAAAAAAATTCTGGTGGAAGAGTGAGTCTAAATTCTGGTGGGGGAAACTGATGTTTAATTTGGAACTTAATGATTTTGAGGAGTGTTTGGGACATCTGAATGTCCCAAATATCCAACAAGCTTACCTGGAGAAACCTGAAGAAAAGTATAACCTAAAGATAAGGACTGGGAGGCAATAAGGGAAAGGCTGGAGTCCAATGGAACCACTAAAAGACCCTGTGTGCAGCAAGGAGAGTGGGCAGAAGTCAGAAGCCTGGGGTTCACCAACACTTGAACAATGAGGAAGAGCATCAATGGTCACAGACAGGGAGGCCGACTGGAAGAAGATGGTGTTACCAACACCGAGCACAGAGTAGGCAAGCATGCGCAGAGAAGCCTGGAAGCTGCAAAGGGAACACACTCACTGGAACTGGCAATGAGATGATAGCTAATAATCTCCAAGAGCAGTTTCCAGAGTGTGGGAGGTTGAAAGCCAATCACAGCAAACTGAGGAAAGAATGGTAAATGATGGACTAGCATACAGTTAATATTATAAGAAGAGAAGGGTAAGAAGAGAGTAAGAAACATTTATATGAGACAAGAGTTGAGAGGCTACTTCAGATGGGAGACACAGTGTCAAGGCAAGGTAATTTGAAAATGGGAGACACTTGAGTTTCTTAAAACGTGAGGGGGAAAAGAGTCAGCACAGAAGACAGATTAATGAGGTGGGAGAGAGAAATGTTAGTAAATGGAACCATACCTGTCTGGATGAGGAAGGAGATGGATTTAAGGGAACAGATGAAGAAGTGACATGAGATAAGAAGAAAGACCCCCTATTTTCAAGAAGTGTAGGAAAATCTGTCACAGGGATGTAAATACGGATAAGCAGCCCAGTAGAGAAACAAAAAGTTATCCGAAAGAGAGTGTATATGGAGTCCTTGAAGTAATAAACGTGATTTAAAAGATACCAACCCCAACAGAATGCTTTGTATCACGAATGTCTGTTTTTTTTGAGATGAAAGTCATATTATCTCAGTCACACTAAATCCAGTACATTTAAAGATTGTTTGTATACAAAAACATATTCACAAAATAAGCCTCATGGGTAAAATTAACTGTCACTAAAAAGTCTGCAAAGGAATGCAGAACACAATCTTCTTAGTATATCTTTCCCAAAGGGACCTACTTTGATAGAAAATAGAACTGGATCACGGTGAATCATGTAGCCTGTATCTTACAAAATCGCTCTTACAAAATAAAACCATTTCTCTGGTTAAATATTAGGTTAGATACAGAGATGCATTGTCTATACCACTGTAGAAGCACTGTATTTGCACGTCAGTGGGTGGATGCAGGTGTGGAAGAAAGACAGGGGTTGGAAGGAAGCCCTATCCTTCTTTGCTTCTGTTTCCTATTGTATGGGTCACAGCAAAAATATGCCAGCTACAAAGAGCCACTGCCTCAGAAATGGATTCTCCTTTAACTTGGAAATCCTAACTGAACTCTTTCTTTCTCCTTCCTGAGCTTCCTTTCTCTTTAGGTCAAATACCTAATTACACCCCAAGCTTTAGATTTTCCCTCTAATCCCTCCTACAAACTGCCCACATCCAGCTAAGTATCTTTGTCCATTAATGCAGAAGACACACACATTAAACTACATGCAATAAAGGGCAATGAAAAACAGGTTACAGAGGTTGTTTCTACTGGCAAATAGCATTTGTAGTTAGTCAACACACACGTTTCCCACCCCCCCCCCTTTACCTAGTGTGTGACTGTTTGACGCACAACATCAGTAAATCAGGCAGTTTACTGATCTGATTACAGTTTTGAGCCCATCAATTATACTGTTCTTTCCTTCACTCGGATGGATTGTGTAAGATGGGAAAAAGTGTTAGAGGCTAAGGTAAAACAAATGTGTTGGCAGGTTAACTATTTGGTTCTTCAGCGAAACTCCCTCTCCTGTTGTTATGATGGTCTATAGAACAATCACCAATTAAGCTGGGGACTTGGGGAGGTTCTCCGAACTTATTAAGAATGATACATTGCTGTTCAAGCCACACACTTAGTCCCAGCCAGTATGCCCAGGGTTTTCTAGAGCACAATTTCATACCACTTTCTGTACCTCCACACACCTGCCGAAGCGGGAGTTAATTCATACTGGACACAGCAACAGCTCCCTACAACTCACTATTTTGAAGTAATCAGGTATGAAGCAAATCTCCTGTCCACGAGTTAATGCTTTATTGCCCTGCCTGCCATGGAGTGCTGAGAGTCTGAGATATGTACCCTGACCAAACGGGATTACGTGAACAGACATTTTCTAGAAATAATGACTTACGAGTGTCTGCCTCATTTCCTTTTGCCTGGTGATACCCTCACAAAGGCCATTTAGAAAGGATTCGGCAGCTTTCAAGATACAGAGTTTGAGTAAGACTGTTGAATCACAGACCTGTACCTCTGAAACAAATACATTATATGTTAAAAAAAAAAAAAAAAGAAGAAGAAAATAGTAGAAAGGGAAAAATGAAGGGGGCGAAATCGGAGGGGGAGAAGAACCATGAGGGACTATGAACTCTGAGAAACAAACTGAGGGTTCTAGAGGGAAGGGGGTGGGGGAATGGGCTAGCCTGGTAATGGGTATTAAAGAGGGCACGTACTGCATGGAGCACTGGGTGTTATACGCAAACAATGGATCATGGAACACTACATCAAAAACTAATGATGTGGGCGCCTGGGTGGCTCAGTTGGTTAAGCAACTGCCTTCGGCTCAGGTCATGATCCTGGAGTCCCTGGATCGAGTCCCGCATCGGGCTCCCTGCTCAGCGAGGAGCCTGCTTCTCCCTCTAACCCTCCCCCCGCTCATGTACTCTCTCTTTCTCGCTCTCTCAAGTAAATAAATAAATCTTTAAAAAAAAAAAAAAACTATTGATGTAATGTATGGTGATTAACATAACATAATAAAGTAAAACTTAAAAAAAAAAAAGATACAGAATTTGAGTTCTAAAGTATCCAAAGATCAGTGAATGCCATTTTTTTCCTCCTCTGGAGCATTTCTAATCAAAATTTGGTTACTACAGCCTAGATGCTGACTGAGATAAACCTATTTGGAACTCTAAAAATAGCATCTTCTGAGCTTCTCTGTCTCCTGAGCTTCCCAAAGGAAAGCTCTCCAATGATCTGCAGCTCATTACAACCAGAATCTTCACAAATGGGATTTTTTTTTTAATCTTGGAAGATGCCAGATTGACAGTGCTTACAACGGGGGTCTTTGATTTGGAATTACACCCGTGGTTACAGAGAGGCTAACATGGCAGTAGTCGGCCAGCCGCTGCCTTCCACAAGGCATTGAAAAGCAGGTTTCTGAATCCAAGCTGAGAACAGTGATGTCCACATTCATTACCTGGCCACCTTCCTACGGGCCAAACAGACTTTCCAATTGGGATAATTAGGGTAGAACAAACATCTCCGCCTCCTGGGCAGCCATGCCTCCGAAGGTTTAACCAAAAACTAGAAAAGAAGTCACGAGTTCTATAGTGCTTCCTACACATCACCATTTATAAAACTGAACCATTTTATTATACTATATCTAGGCCAATTATTTACAGGTTATTTATTTCAGAAATAAGATATGGGGGCATCACAAGAGGGAAAGACCTTATTTCCCTCCCTGTCTTATCTAATTAAGGCTCAGCTTCACCATTCCTGAAATACACGAGTGTCATATTTACATCCATTGTTCAATGAGCATTCTTTCCACTACTCACAGGAACTAGAAAACCCTTAATTGCATAGTATGGTCCAAACAGGAATGGCACAAAACAGAATTTCTAAGAGAAAGAGGGAATGTTCTATCAGAGTTTCTGTTTAGGTGGCTCATTATTTTTCAGGGATGGTTTTAAGAATAGCCTTGCTACTAATAGCATTAAGACCAGAGGGGATATCGGGCGCCTGGGTGGCTCAGTTGGTTAAGCGACTGCCTTCGGCTCAGGTCATGATCCTGGAGTCCCGGGATTGAGTCCCGCATCGGGCTCCCTGCTCAGCAGGGGGGTCTGCTTCTCCCTCTGACCATCCTCCCTCTTGTGCTCTCTCTCTATCTCTCAGAGCATGAGAATGTTTCCAATAGAACTTCCTGTTCCAGGTTATTAAGGCTATACCTTCATACAATGCTTGATATGCTGACCTATGTCTTCATGCACCTTGGACAGAGCACACTCTTCCCTCTTCTCTTCATTCTACTAGTTTAAAAACAAAACGAAAGCAAACAAAAACAAAGCTACCCTCACCCACTTGATTGGTGATTAAATTTTCCTTCATAGGTTATCGAGATTTCATTTCCCAATTAAAATGACACCTTAATCTAACACCTTTGCAAGGTAGACATCAAAACCTTACCTAAGAATTGGTTTTAATAAGTCAGAGAGCCAGCTGGGACAAGGGTAAGTGTTTTGGAAGGACAGATGTCATAATGAGGGGAAAATGAGAAGTAAACAGGAAATTAAAGGATATTTAAGATAGTGGGGTATCCCACAAGTAACCCAGGACCAGCTTTACCTCTGAGACTGGCTTGTTTGAGGAGTACTCAGAGCCTAGGTATTAACAGTGAGACACACTTTGATCCAAATCCCATCTTGGTTGTACTTACTGATCTATGAAACTTAGGGTGAATCATCTAATGTCTCTAGACCTCGCTTCCTGTTCTATAGAATGCATATCGGCTACCTGGCCTTTAATGGAGATTTCAGTACATGACACCACTGTAGATACATGACTGTGTCAGGGCCCCATAGGAGGGACCCAGAGGGACACGCAGGTGAGAGACACTGACAGGCAATGATGATATCAACTACTCATTAGAAAATAGCATAGAAAACAAAAGAATCATAGATACAGAGATCTTTCCTAAAATTCCTTACAAACTTTCTGAACAGTTATTAAAACATGAAATTGGTTGAAATGTTCTCTTCTCTCAGACAGTCATTACGTGAAGGAGGACATTTAGCCCAGGCAGGCCTGTGCAGAGGTAAGCAACACATTGTTTTGCTCTGAACAGCATGATCAAGATGGTCTTCATGACCCCCTCAGCTTGACTATACTTTAGACAGGCTTATTCCTGAGTCCAGGCCACTGACCTTCCTTTTCTCAGGGAGTATATTTTAGAAAACTAGTCATTGTAAATTCTTTCTCTGCCCCTTTGAAATATATGTAAATCTCAGCCTCCTGCCAGTTTCACAACTTAGGAAATGTTTTTATCAAGGACCTAGGAATCATTTTTGAAATGTAAACAATGGGGAAGACAGCACCCTATCTCCCAGTCCCTGTGGAGAATAGGAGTCTATTCTTCCATATAACTTCCATGGTGTCAATTATCAAACACAGGTAGGTTAATCCCAGCAAAAAAAAAGCATTTGCAAATTCCAGAATAACTAAATGTGCTCAACACATCTATTGACCAACCTCCTCTTAACATCTTCTAGTACTTTTCCATGAGCTCACTCTCAGGGTTTAAAACCCTCCGCATTTTGTTTCCATGAAGCTAAGTATCCAGACTTGTTCTGGGCTCTCTGCCCTGTTGCTGGCAATAGTACTGAAATAAAATCAACTTCTGTCTGCTCATCTTGTCCAGTGCCATTTTTTTTCTTTAACAAGCTCCACTCTCATTTTAGAGCCTCCCTCTTGGCCATGAGTGCCTCTGTCAACATCTAGTTTAGTGCAGTTTCCAAAACCTCTAAGAGGTAATGACTTGCAGGAGGAAGAAGCTTGCAATAAAGGGGAGATTCAGGGAAGTCCATCTACAGTTGGAGCACTTTAAGATCTACTATAGAATGTCTATGCCCAAATAGCTTCCTCTTGTGAATTCACCTCCTGTTCACCTCTCCGGGGTAAATTGGTGTAGCGAACCGGGGTAAATTGGTATAGCAAAATGTAGCAGTAAGAGCCTCAAATTTGTTCACACCTCCTCATATGCATTGCCTTTTGCAATGTGACTTTGCCACATTTCCTATCAAGAAATGCAGTCTTGGGGCGCCTGGGTGGCTCAGTTGGTTAAGCGACTGCCTTCAGCTCAGGTCATGATCCTGGAGTCCCAGGATCGAGTCCCGCATCGGGCTCCCTGCTCGGCAGGGAGTCTGCTTTTCCCTCTGACCTTCCTCGCTCTCTGTCTCAAATAAATAAATAAAATCTTAAAAAAAAAAAAAAAAAAAGAAATGCAGTCTTTTTCTTCAATTCTTGAAATCTGAGCTTGGTTTTACACCTTTCTTTAGTTAATGGGACATTAGCCAACATGCCAGAAGCAGAAATTTCAAGAGCATACATGGGGGCCTGCCTTTGCTTGCTTCTGGGACCCCTACTGCCTCCAAATAATGAGGAACTACATGGAGAGATCCCAACCCTCACGGGTTTCTTCGCTGAGTTTCCAAACATGAGAATGCAGCCATCCTACCCCAGCTGATCCATCACAGCCCAGAACATTGAGACAGTCTTCAGAATCATGATAATTTTTTTTTTAATTTTAAGCATCTAAGTTACCATTTTTTTTTTTAAATATAGCAAAAGCTGATACCATCAGGATGTTACGTTTACCGAGAAAGCATGAATGAATTCCCAACCCAGAGAAATGAGAAACTAGCTGGAGAGGGAGGGGTATCCAAGAAAACATTCTTTCATCATCATGAGTCTCAAACCAGAAATGTTAGCTAGAATTTAAGAGAAGTTTTTTAAGGTAATTCAGAATCTCATAGAAAATCAATCTGTCTGTAGGACTAAAAATATCTCAGCTTTGAACACTTTTTTTCATTCTTATTAGACTTGAAAGCATGCCCATTGATCTAGCAAGAGCAATTTGCTAATAATTAGGCTGGCAAGGCAGGCTCAGGTTTGTTACCAAAAGGGTGGGTGAGGGGCCCCTTTAGTTCACAGAAGCCTCTGCCCTAACAAGACAGAAAAGATGAAGCAGCAACCAAAAATGCCTCTGTTCTAAAAAATTCAGGTGAGATTAAATTCCATCACAGAAAAATAATTTCCAAGCAAAAACCACCCCATTCTGTACTTGATGCCTTCTACAAAGAAGAAACAGTCTTTAACTCAGGTTCCCTTCCCAAGAGATCCCATGATAAATACTCATATTCCTTTCATGTGGCACTTACTTATTTTTCTTCTTCCTTTTTTCTTGGTCTTCCATGAGTATAAGCGATATGCACTGGTCCACCTCTGCTATTAGACTTGAAGTTCCTTGAGGGCAGGGTCTGTGTTTAATTCATGCTTTTAGCTCCTACAGAACAAGACACAGAGAAAATGCTCAATAAATATTTTTTACATAAATTAATGGACGAGGGCAGGTTCTAGGTAATACAGGGACTATCCTCATGACTACAGGGAGCTTGGCAAAAAATGGTCCCCTTCTTTGCATAAAATAAAACTTACATTATAAAAACCTACATCATTCATGAAAATGTATCATTTTTTTTTCACAAGAGTGCCTGATATTCCACCAGAAATCATGATACTTGACACATCTGTAATATGTTTTCCTTTGAGTGAATCAGACATAATTTGTTACTTGTATCTCTTTTTGTCTGGGAGACCAGAAGTCCTGAACAGGGGACAGACTTCATGAAGTGCCAAGACAAAATTCTCTTCCTGAGATGGTACATAACCAAATAAGCTGCATCCTGACGCATATATTTTTTGGAAACTCTAACTAAAAACAGTATTGTTTTGTTTTCAAGTGGTTATTATGGTGAGATTATTTTTACTGTTTCAGTTGCTCACACCCCAAAAAAGAAAAAAAAAACTATCCTTTCTCTTATAAAATATTTATTATTTTATATTTTAAAAGAAAGAACCAAATCAATTCTGTTTTGAAAGGCACATTAAAAATGTAAGCACAAAGTACAGGGCACATTTCACAGAAGATTGGAACTGCTAACAGTTTTTTTTTTTCCATCTACCAGAAGAAATCAAATGAAGCCAGTTTGCCTCTGGGGTTTTAACATCATTACAATTCATCTTAATAATGAAGTTAAAATTAACTGAAAGAAGACAAAATGGAAAAAAAAAACCTCACATCACTAACATGGGTTTATTCATATGAAAATGGATAAAAGTAATCTCCTTTGGGCACAGTTAAGGAAAAAAATCAAAATAACCAGTACATAGTTAACCCACGACGGAGGCAGCACCTCCAACGGTCATTTTCTGTTCATGGAAGCATAAACTAGTGCGTAACACATGCACTTCAAACCCATATATAAACACACATTTGGACACATGCATATACACAATAAAAAATAAATGCAGCCACCCAGAGATCTTTAAAATTATATTCAAAAATATTGCAAACAAGATGCTCTACTTACCATAGAACTGTCTCTGAATCATACATAACTAAGTTCAGGAACTCAGCTCTGGCTCATGTAAGCTCCCTACATTATCTCTGTGGAATCTTTCTGTTGAGGAATGAAAGGTAAAATGGAGCATCTCCACTCCACAGAGCCCTCAAAAGGTTTCCCTGAGCACTCTTGCTTTGACTTTCAACCTTCCCCTCTGAAAGAAAGAACAAAACAGGCGTCATGCTCCTGGGAAATGGACAGGAGTTTTTTTTAACCAATTAAACCCTTTTCAGAAAACTAAAGCTGTCATATGGGAGATACAATGATGGTAACAATAATGAGTTGTAGAGCCAAGTTACATACTAGAAGATGCTGTGTTGGCTTTGGCTGTCAGGTGGGAAAACTGCTCACTCATTTACAATCTTCCATGGTAAAGTTTAGAATTCAATCATTTTTCTTCAAACCAGTAAATTATTTTGGTTTGGACTGGGGAAAAAAAAGTGTACATTTCCAGAGAGGGTATACAATACCCCAAATTATAGGACTGAAAACAATTTTTTTGTGGAGTTTTATTTTGTTTTGAGAGTATGAGAGATCATTGACTTAATAGCTTAAACTTTCTTCAGTTTTTGTGCAGAAACCAAACATAAAGAGCAATGTGAATTAGGACACAGAGGAAGCCCAAATTCTCATGGAGCTTTTATCTTTTCAAGTAAACAATTCCAGAAAGTTGAGGATGAAGTCAAGATTATCCATTTGCAAATGGTGGGATCATTTCCCCCCTGCCAATAACCATCATTTCTAATTAATCAGTTTCTACCCTTTCTTTCTGATTCCTTTCAATATTTAACTTTTTTTATATTATACTAGATGCAAAATGATAATAAGGTATCAAAAAGTCACATTAGCATATTATCTATGTTCCAAAATTTTACTATTGATGACCTGGTCGTATGGTTAATTCTAAGTATAGCTCGAGGAAACACTCAAAGTTACACGCAACCTGTAACTGGGTAATATATGCAAAGAAATCTTCCCCACAAAACATGTATTTACATAATAAAACTGGAGATGACTTAGGTGGAGAAATTAACATATGGGGGGGGCTGATAGCTAATGATTTAATAGTACCTTTCCACTGAAGACATAAAGAATCACAGAATCACGTGAGCAGTATAAAATATGATATAGGGTAAAAAGCAATGGAATCACAGAGTTCTAGTATGCATACATATTAGCTTATATGTCACCACCAAGTGAAGAATAAAAAAGGTGCTTTGTATCACACAATTGGTAACCTTGTGAAACACAATATATTCATTATGTTTACACGTAAGAGGAAGTTTGGTGTAGCGGGTAGGTGCATAGGCCCTGAATCCAGACCACTTGGATTCAGATGTCAGGTCTTTGCTTGCTAGCTGTGCAAACTTGCACGAGGACCTGAGCAGCAATGAACGGATAGCAGGCACATTAATAATAATGGAGTTGTTGATAGTATTAAGCATGCCGGTTCCTATAAAGCACTTAGCATAGACCTTGTGACATATTCATTCAACAAACATTAAAGGAGCACATACTGTGTTCCAGGTACTGTACTAAGTACTAGGAATTCAATGCTGAACAAAATCTACACATTTCCTGTTTTGAAGAGTAATAATATGAGCTGTAGAACTGTACCTTTTAAAATGATTTAGATAAATAGCAGGTCCACAATGTTTAGTGTGTGTGTCTACATACTGGTCTAATGCAATACCCATAATTGTTCTTTTCCTGATTTTTTCTCTCTCCTGTGCCTGCCTGAGTCCCCAGCGCTTAGAGATATACATGGGAGATATAAGGAACACTTTACTAGATACTGACTAGATATTCATCACAGCTTAAAGTTACCATTCCCCCAAAGCTCTACTTGTCTGGAACATGAAAAAAGGAAAAGATGGCCAAGTAGTGAGAAGACCAGCATGCCAGCCTTAAGATAAGATCATGAAAACTATGTACAGCTTTAGAGATGTGGACTCTTCAACATTGTTCATTCTTTTCTGCTCATATCTCTTGAGGTTTAGAGCCAGAAATTTAAAGGAGTAACTGTAAACACTGTCAGGCTTCTATGTCTAAAATCACCGAGAAAATTCAATGCTCAGCTATAGGCCCTAGCATCCAACAGTGGCTTTTTTGTTAGTGTCGGATGGCATAGAATAAGACAACTGTATCCAAAAGTCACAGCTGGAAGATTAGCTACATTTTAAATGGCATTGTTATGGGCATTTAGCCAACAAACTTTTGAAATTCGGCTGTGAAGCAGACACTGTATTCAATACTGGCGATTACACAGTGAGCAAACACGTAAGTGCCCAACCATCTTGGGGATGAGAAACACAACTAATGAAATGATCATGCTAATGATTTTAGGACTATCATCCCAAGGGAATATGCAATAAACAAACATAAACCAGAGTGGATGATCAGAGAAGGGTTCCTGGAAAAGTGACACTTTAAGAAGATTAAGTAGTCATTACTGAGACAAAGACGGGAAGTGGGAGTAGGAAAAGGATGCGGCCAGTGCTGACTTTGTGGTAATCTGTTACTCACAAACAGATAACTAGTGTGCCCTTGTATAGCAACTGATCTGGGTAGGGCAAAAGAAAATAAAAGAAAATCTTTTTTTTTTTTTTCTCAGTAAAACCGAACAGGGTAATGACAAACTAAAGGAGGATGCTGCTTTCTTGGATGCCTGATGCCCTAAAATATAATCTGATACCTATGCACAGTGTTTTCCAGTTTTGCTTTCAGATTTTATAGGAAAAAGACATGAGTAAATTCTTAGGTTCTTACCATTCTCATCTTGGACACAGAGTGCGGTACCATCAGAATGAGAACAGACCTATATTTTCCCTTCACCCAGACGGCAGTAACATGTAGAACACAAACATTAAGGCTCTCCCCCTAAGAAACTATCATTTATTGATGACTGGCTCTACCTTTTCCACTTCCTTAAAAATGATACAAAGAAAAAAATAGAAAATCAAAGTTACTTTGCTCTTGTTACTTATATCCTTGCTAAATTAGTAAAGAAACTTTAGGGGGAGACACATCATGGGAATCTTCGCATTTATTTCAAATACATTGATAAGGCTTGGCCTGGTTGTACACTTTCAAGTATTTTGTTCCATTAAGCAACATTTGAGAGCTATAGTAAAAACTCTTGATTCAAAGTGTTTTATCCCTTCTATGTTAGAATACTCCAAAGATGAAAATAAATCTCTGCTCTAGAAACAGAGAATGATATCAAAAATTGAATGGGAAAGTAGTGACAAGTTTTCACTCTGAAATAAATGTGTGAGACTAGCTGACAACAGGGAAGCCAATTCAGATTCTCACTTCTCTGGTGGTGTGGCTTAACACCAAATCTAATAGGCATTTAGCTGGCTGACTAGGGCAGGAAAAGAGGGTCTGCAGCCTCTAATGCCTGCATTTGTGAGAATGCACTGAAGCCACTAAAATTATCAATCAAGACTTGAGGTTAGTGTCAAACTTGGTGATTTCTTTTTTCTTTCAAGGAGATCAAGCTAGAGAAATAGATAACTTTTGGTTCAAATGGTCCAAAGGAAAGTAAAAATAATCTCTGATAGCATGAATAGGGATTATCAAAATTGTTATGTCTGCATAAAACTTGGAGGTTCTCATTTCTCACAGTCAAGTGTCTCCTGGAGATTACCCGTTATTTTCATTTTGCTGTCAAGGAATAAAGCCGAACACCTGTGTCTTCAAGTGATCCACCAGACAGCTACTTAGGTTTAAAAAAAGATAATACATCAGCACAGTGCAAGAGTAATACCAGTGCCTTGGTGCCTAGAGGAAAAAGAGTACTACATTTTTTTAAAAATGTGAATTACTCTTGATTTTTCATTTGGTATCAGGATTTTTACTCTTTATGCAAGTGATTGCACATGCAACCAAGGCGGGGGGGGGGGACATCAGCTAAATGGATGTTTTAGCCGTGTTGTAGAATTCATGTAGGTACAATGGACTTGCTGATAATTAAACAGCAAAAGTTATACTTTCTCTTCAAGAGAAGAAAAGCCACGAACATGGGCCTCTATTCAATTCCAATCCAGATCCATGGAAATGAAGGGAAGGAAAGTTAGGAATTATGGTCTGTTTGAATCCATTATATCTGCAGGGTGAACTGCAAGGATAGAAAAAGTATGTCATCTAATAAAAGATTAATGTGAGAACTCTTCTCAGTGATAACCACATTGCTTCCTCCCAGAGCTAATTATGCCTTTGAATCACATTCAGAAGGGAAGACACAAAGTTACCTTCAGCAAATACTTATTTTAATTGCTTAATAGTGAACACTTCTTTTTGAGTTAATTGGGTTATTTTTCTGGAAGGTACACAAATCCCTCTGTCCTGGTAGAATATTGAAGATGAATAATGTTATTCCTTTGGAAGAAGGATTTGGAAAACTATAATTATTGACAGATAACCAGATTATATTTGTCAAAAGATAATCTGAATTTATTTTGACAACTGAATTATTCTATAGGGTTTTTGAATGAGTCAAATCTCAGAAATTAATCCACAGCTGCGCTCTGTGTCTTCATGAAGAAAGAAAAGAGATCTTCTGTAACCTCATTTCTACACACCCACACAGATAGTTGAGAACCTAGGGCTGAGATTATCTTATCATCCAATGTCACTTGGCGTCCCAAGAAAATATATGCAAACATCAATATTTCTTATAAGCGAGGTGGATATCTTCTAACTGCTCACTGGTAATACCAATGTAGAAATGATGAGAGTGGGTTATCTGGCAGGGTGGAGTACTTTATTACTGCAATTGTTAAGAATTGATAGCACACAGTGTTAATAAATTAGAACCCAACTTTTAGTAGTTTTTTTTTTTTTTTTTTTTTTAAATCTTCTCAGGCGGGATGCCTGGGTAGCTCAGTTGGTTAAGTGTCTGACTCTTGATTTCAGCTCAGGTCATGATCCTGGGATCCTGAGATCAAGTCCTACATCAGGCTCCATGCTTTGTGGCGGGGCAGTGGGGAGTATGCTTGGGATTCTCTCTCTCCCTCTGCCCCTCCCCTGCTCATAAACATGCATGTGTACTCTCTCTTGCTCTCTCTCTAAAATAAGTAAATAAACCTTTAAAAAAATTCTTCTCAGGGAATGCACCCCCAACAAGTGCATCTGGAGCAGACCACTCCACCACCACTATCTTGGTATTTCACTGTATTAATTACTTGATGTATATTATCATATTCAATTCTTTCAGCTGAGGAAAAGAAACTCAGAAGATAAATAACTCGCCTTACACTGTTACTCAACTAGTTATTCAAGTAGTTAAACAAGTAACTATAGTTACTCAACCAGTTAAACAAGTCACTAAACTTATTCAACTAGTTTTAACACCAATTAAAACCAAGAGTTTCCTAATGCCAAAGCCCATATATTAACCACTAGTTATGCTGTTCAAATGAGGAGTCTCAGTCTCCCAACTCTCACAGCTTCTTCTTTATTCATTAAATGTCACATTCCCCTATGGAAGTGCTTAGGCCAATGAAAAGCTAAGAGAAATGATATCTGCACCCCAACTTGCCTTATATGAATCCTGCTGTAGGAAGGAGCCTTATATGTGGGACAGGGTTGTATATTGGCTTCTCCTCTGCAAGGACAGAGTAGAGAGAAGGGAATGAGTTTGTACAGATACATATGTATCATCAATGCTACTCTCATGAAGAATGCATCTTCCTTTAATTTGAAGAATGAGTAGACCCCCCCATAACCTAAATATCTCAGATTCAGTTTGCTCTCCCTCAAGTCAAAAAAACTTAGTAGGGAGTAAAATATAACATAAAAGTGTACAGAGGATTCTCTACTTCCTTTATTGTCTAGTGATTTCAAAATTAAACTCACTTTTGGTAGAGATTGCATTAAATGTGTAGATTGCTTTGGGTAATATAGACATTTTAATAATATTTATTCTTCCAAACCATGAGCATGGAGTGTTTTTCCATTTCTTTGTGTCATCTTCAATTTCTTTCATGAGTGTTTTATAGTTTTCAAAGCACAGATCTTTTATCTCTTTGGTTAGGTTTATTCCTAGGTATCTCATGGTTTTTGGTCCAACTGTCAATTTTGGGACTGATACCGAAAGCATTTTTCACACAACAAGAGCAAACAATCCCAAAATTTGTGTGGAATTAAAAAAGACCCCAAAGAGCCAGGGCAATCTTGAAAAAGAAAAGCAAAGCTGGAGGCATCAAAATTCCAGACTTCAAGTTATATTACAAAGCTCTAGTGATCAAGACAGAATGGTACTGGCCCAAAGACAGACACACAGATCAATGAAACAGAATAAAAAACCCAAAATGAACCCACAACTATATGGTCAATTAATCTTCAACAATGCAGGAAAGAATATCCAATGGAAAAAAGAAAGTCTCTTCAATAAATGGTCCTGGGACAACTGGACAGCAACATGCAAAAGAATGAAACTGGACCTCTTTCTTATACCATACACAAAAATAAACTCAAAACAGATAAAAGACCTAAATATGAGATAAGAAACCATTGAAATCCTGGAAGAGAACACAGCAGTAACCTCTTTGACATCAGCAGTAGCAACTTCTTACTAGATATCTCTCCTGAGGCAAAGGAAACAAAAGCAAAAATAAATGATTAGGACTTCATAAAAATAAAAAGCTTCTGCACAGCAAAGGAAACAATCAACAAAATTAAAAGACAACCTACTGAATGGGAGAGGATATTTGGAAATGACATATCGAAAAAAGGGTTACTACCCAAAATGTATAAGGAACTTATAAACTCAACACCTAAAAAACAAATAATCCAATGAAAAAATGGGCAGAAGACATGCATAGACATTTTTCCAAAGAGGACATCCAGATGGCCAATAAACACATGAAAAGATGTTCAACATCACTCATCATCAGGGAACTACAAATCAAAACCACAATGAGATATCACCTCACACCTGTCATAATGGCTAAAATTCACACAAGAAACAAGCATTGGTGAAAATGTGGAGAAAAGGGAACCCTCTTACACTGTGGGTGGGAATGCCAACTAGTACAACCACTATGGAAAACAGCATGGAGTTTCCTCAAAAACTTAAAAATAAAACTACCCTACCATTCAGCACTTTCAATTGGGTAGGTATTTACCCAAAGAATACAAAAATACTAATTTGAAGGGATACATGCACCCTGATGTTTATAGCAGCATTATTTACAATAGCCAAATTATGGAAAGAGCCCAAATGTCCATTGGCTGATGAATGGATAAAGAAGATGTGGTATATATATGCAATGGAATATTACTCATGCATAAAAAAGAAGGAAATTGCCATTTGCAATGACATGAACAGAGCTAGAGAGTATGCTAAGCAAAGTAAGTCAGAGAAAGACAAACACCATATGATTTCACTCATACGTGGAATCTAAGAAAACAAATGATCATGGGAAAAAAAGAGAGAGGCAACTGAGGAAACAGACTCTTTACTAAAGAGAACAAACTGATGGTAAACAGAGGTGGGGGGTGGCTTAAATAGGTGATGGGTTGTAAGGAGTATACTTATTGTGATAAGCACCAAGTATTGTATGGAATTGAATCACTAAATTGTACACCTGAAACTAATATTACACTGCATGTTAACTGGAATTTAAATAAAAACTTAAAAAACAAACAATAATTAAACTCACTAGAACATTTTCATACTACAAACAAGGATGAGATTGATAACCCAGATTTGAGAAAAGTACGTCTGAAGGCTTGTAGAACTGTTTTGTCAGGCTATAAACTAACCAGACCACTCCAAGTGGGTTATTTACTTAAAAGGGAATGGATGTTCTCACAGCTAATAGTGTGGGAAGGATATCAAGAACAAACTCTTAGAGAGAGGTAGAGAGAAGCCTGATTCTTTCTTAGGGAATAGGGTTAATTTAGTTTGGACTCCTAGGTGTGGAAATACACAGTGCTCTTATGGTGATGGTTAGTGAGCTGCTCCAGTCACATGGAGTCATGCAGGGATGGGTTAGGAAATTAGTTCTCCAAGGTCCCTAGGACAGGCTTGGGCAGTAACTTGGGTCTGGGCAATAACTGAGCTCAGTAGACCACACAGCTGAGTAGGTCAAGATGTAGATCACTGGAATTCCCCCTTGGTAGCTTCTGTCATTAGCACTGCCATGAGATTTGGGATGCAGATTCCTCATGTCTTCTATTAGATTTCTAGTGTTTTTCAAGTTGAGCCCTATCTCCTCTTGGTACTTCCCATTCCAATAAATGGTTCTGATGCATGAGTTTGTGATCCTGAGTCCCACAAAGACATTCAGCAAGTCTTAGAGTGTAGCCTCTATTTGGGTCCCCATTTGCCTAATGCTATAAGCTACAGAAGATTCCCTTGCAAAAACTGGGGACCTATACAATCCCTTTGGAAAGATGAGTGCCAATATCTATTTAAAAAGGATCATAGGGGGGTGCCTGGGTGGCTCAGTCATTAAGCGTCTGCCTTTGGCTCAGGTCATGATCCCAGGGTCCTGGGATCGAGCCCCACATCGGGCTCTCTGCTCGGCAGGAAGCCTGCTTCTCCCTCCTCCCCTCCCCCTGCTTGTGTTCCCTCTCTCGCTATGTCTCTGTCAAATAAATAAATAAAATCTTTTAAAAAAAAAAAGGATCATAGGGGCACCTGGGTGGCTCAGTCGGTTAAGCACCTGCCTTTGGCTCAGGTCATGATTTCAGGGTCCTGGGATGGAGTCCCTCACCAGGCTCCCTGCTCAGTGGGGAGTCTGCTTCTCCTTCTGCCCCTCACTCATGCTTTTTCTCTCTCTCAAATAAATATCTTTTAAAAAGGGATCATAAACACAACCTATGGTCTAATAATCACACTTCTAACTACATTCTCAAAAGAAATATGTACGCATGTTCACCAAGAGACTTGTACAATAATGTTGATTGCAACGCTATTTATAATAGCCAAAAGCTGGAAACAATCCAAATAGGATTGATATATAAAAGGTGTTATACACACATAATGGATTACTATATAGCAAGAAGAATGAACAGACTATAGCATGTAATAACATGAATTCCACAAACATAAGAAAAAATTTAAAAAGCAGATGCTAAAGAACTGCATGTTGTATGATTTCATTTTTATAACATATAAATATAGGTAAAAATACAAATGAAACTATTTCATTTTTATAACATGTAAGTATAGGCAAAAAATATAGGCAAAATTTTAGAAACCATGATAGTGGTTACCCTGATGGGGAAGGATAGATAATGACTAGAAGGGGGCATAAAAAGGATTTCCTATAGTGCTGGTAATATTCTGTTTATTGAGATAAGCCTTTTCACATGTGTTTGTTCATCTTGTATGCATTCATGGAACTATATAAGCTTATAAGATGTACACTTTAGTTATTACCATATAATGTTACAGTACTTGAATCTGAAAAGTTTACTTTAAAATGACAAAATAATGGAGGTTTTAAAGTCTGGAACTCTGCCTTGCTTTTGCCAATATCCTCCCCCACCCCAGGTCTCACCACCTTTTGCTTTTGGAGTCATGGAAAGACTGATGAACACATCCTTTGGAGTGAGGCTTGTTAGCCTCCTTGGACTTATAAATACTGCCCTTTACCAAACTGAAAGCAACAGCTAGAATCAGGATGTCTTCCACTTGCCTATATTATTACTACAAAATATCAAGTTCAATGAAGATTAAGTCTTGCTTTCTCATCTGAATGTCTAATGTTAGTTCAACCTACCTCCATCTTTCTTCTTTTCATTCATTCATGCATTTTCTTATTAAATTATATTTTAATTATTCAATTATGTTGGGCATTAATGCTCAACTATGGAGATAACATTAGCAAATAAATTCATAGTCCATACAACCCCCCTCTGCCTCATTTCATTCCTGTAGCTTCATAGTAGATGATCATGACCTCCTTCTCAACTAATCTACCTGATATCCAGTAAACCATCATGATGTGGCAAGTCATCTCTGTCCACCACAGTTTGTGACAGGTAAACACAGAGATGCAGATGGACCATGGTTGTTACAGTGATTGAATCATTCAGATTTATTTTGAAAGATGTAGGGAGCCAACCATATGAATTAAATGAGTCTATTACATGATTCTAGTATATGTAAATAAAATTTCTAAAAAAATGAATTAAAACCAGAAATACGCTTCTATTTGTCTGTGATTTTCTTTGTGGGAACCATCATACCCTAAATGTCTAGCAATTTTTAAATACCTTCTTTATCTCATTCCCATGAACTAGGGAGCCCTGTTAAGTGGATAGTAGGCTCTGGGAGCTATGTTTTTAAGCTATAAAAGAAAAGGAGTGCATAGCATTTCTCTGTGGATTTATCAGCTTCATTAATTAATAACTTATTCAGTGAATTTAATAATGTCAAGTAATAATACAGCCCATTAACAATGACTTCAGTTTTTCAGAATAATAGGCATAGCCATATGTGTACCAACCTTTTGAGTAAAACTCATGAAAATGGTATAGTGTTACTATTTACCAGATTCAGTCTCATTCCCAACAAACTAGACAACTGAAAACTCTGAAAATACTTTAAGTTTAGATTTGTTGGGGTATAGATTTGGACAATATCTGCTATATCAAAATGCAATAGGAATTGTAAACACTCTTTTGAACCTACACTTTCCAGGCCAGTTTGGGTCATGACGCCCACTTATAGATGATGTTATCACAAAAGAATAACCAGACTGTTAAGGCTACAAACTGTCTACATTTGTTCTGAAAGAATGTTGGACATTTCCAGTTACACACACCTTCGCTACGCACTTCTGCCCTTTGCTCAGAAAAGATACATTTCCAGACATCTATCCCACAGATGACAAATACAGATGTCACTTCACCTCTAATCTGATCTTTATTTCAAATTCCCTTTCTTTAATTAGTTTAAGCAATCTTCAGACAACCTTACCAACAGTATGCTTCCTTTCCTTTCTTTTCCCTCCTTCTTTCCACAAACATTTATTCAATGCTTCCTATAGTTCAGACACAGGGATACAAAGACAAGTAAAACACTCTCTGACCTGTAGCACCATAAAATTTCTAACAATCTACCAACTTCAAACCACTCAAGTTCCCTTAGCATCCTGCAATCTGTCTGGTTTGGGTTTCTGATGCGTAAACTAAGCTTTTTTTAAAAGCAAGTTTGCCACAGATTTTTTTCCTTTTCTTTTTTCTTTTTTTTAAATTATGTTATGTTAATCACCATACATTACATCATTGGTTTTTGAAGTAGTGTTCCATGATTCAGTGTTTGCGTATAACACCCAGTGCTCCATTCAATACGTGCCCCCTTTAATACCCATCACCAGGCTAACCCCTCCCCCTACACCCCTCCCCTCTACAACCCTCAGTTTGTTTCTCAGGGTCCTTTTCTTATAAGCCGCCAGTGAAACAAAGAGCAAGCATTCCTCCATCATCTTTCTTGCTCACATCTCCTTGACCACCCCCTTCTCATCCACTCCACGGACTGTCATGGCCAGGTTGGTAAGGTGATTTCAGAGGGAACCCAATCTACTGGAAAAAGCCATACTTCCTCCTAGAATCCCCAGAGCACTTTTTGTGCTGAGATTTTACTGACAATTATATTCCATAGACAAGAACTGAGGATAAGATGCAAGGCACAGAAAACTAACACTGACACAGGATGAACCTCATACCACCTGAGTCCTACCTCTGGTGCCTGTCTACTCAGTCCTAGAACATTTGTGGAGATTTGTCATTTTAGAGATATAGTGATGAGAGAAACAGCCTCTAATTTCTTAGTAACTATAAAATCATGAATAACTATGTTACAACTATCCCAAATGATTTTTCCCCAATCAATTCTCAACTTGATTTCATTTCAGGGTCAACACTGTGGGTCATTTTATATGCAGAAAATGTCCCTGAACTGAATTTATTGCCTCTCAGTCTCTCAACAGGCTTACTACTCCTGGATCAGAATTTCAATTGTGCTACCATTTAGGGCTACTTTTCTGCTGGTGCCTGGCAATTAACTCTAATAACATGTGAGTTGTGGCACAGTTTTAAATTCTTCCAGTAGATTGATACCTACCTTAAGGAAAAAGCAGTAGGGCTATTTTTTTTTTTTTCTTAAACAATGAACATTTATTTTCTCACAGTTGTGCAGGATACAAGTCCAAGATCACAGTGTCAACAGGGATGGTTCCTTCTAAAACCTCTCTCCTTGGCTTATAGATGGCTGTCTTATCCTTGTGTCTTTGCATGGTCTTCACTGATACATAATTGCCATATACATTATAAGAGTTTCAGGTGTACAACATAATGATTTGATATTTGTATACATTGCAAAATGATCGCTATAAGTCTAGTTAACATCTGTCACCACACATAACTAATGAAATTGTTCTCTTGTGATGAGAACTTTAAAAATCTATTCTTTTAGCAACTTTCAAATATGCAACATGGTACTATTAACTATAGTCACCACACTGTACATTACATCCCCAGGACTCATTTATTTTATAACTGGGCATTTTATAATTAACCTTTTGACCACCTTCACCCCTTTTGCCCATCCCCCCAACCTCCATTCACCATCCTGGGAAACCATCAGTCTTTTTTCTATATCTATGAGCTTGGGTTTTATTTTTGCTCTGTTTTAGATTCCACACATAAGTGAGATTATGCAGCATTTGTCTTTCTCTGACTTATTTCACTTAACATAATGATCTCAAGGTCTACCCATATTATCTTAGATGGCCAGATTTCATTCTTTTTTATAACTGAAAAAAATATTCCATTGTACATATATATTTTCTTTATTCATCCATCCATTGATAGATACTTACATTGCTTCCATGTCTTGATTATTGTAAATAATGCTGCAATGAACATGGGGATGCGGATATCTTTTCATGTTAGTGGTTTTGTTTCCTTTGGATAAATACCTAGAAGTGGAATTACTGGATCATATGGTAGTTCTACTTTTAATTTTTTAAGGAAACTTCATACTGTGTTCCATAGTGGCTACACAAATTTACATTCCACCAGCAGTGTAGACGAGTTCCCTTTTCTCCGCATCCTAACACTTACTATTTCTCGTCTTTGCATAAAACCCATTTAACAGGTGTAAGGTGATATGTCATTATGGTTTTGATTTGCATTTCCCTGATGATGGGTGATACTGAATACCTTTCCATTCGCCTGTTAGCCATCTGTGTGTCTTCTCTGGAAAAATGTGTATTCAAGTCCTTTGTCCATTGTTTAATCAAACTCCTTGGTTTTTTGCTACTGAGTTATATATATTCCTTATATACTTTGGATATTAAACCCTTATCAGATACATGGTTTGCAATGGATGTGTTAATTAACTTTATTGTGGTGATCATTTCTCAGTATATACATATATCATCATTTCGGACAACTTAAACTTACATAATGCTATATGGCAATTATATTTCAATAATGATGGAGAACAAAAAAAGAAAGGAAATAGGAATATAGAACAAGGAGGGCAAATATAATGCACTTTAAAAAATAACAGATTTCAATTCAAATATATCAACAATTATATTACACATAAATGGACTAAGTGATTTAATTTTAAGAAAAATTTGATCAGACTAACGAAAATTACAGCCTGGTGTGATTACAAGAGACATCTAAAACACAGATACAGAAAATGTGAAAAGAAAAAAAAAAAGACCCTATAATACTAACGAAAAGAAAAACTGATGTAGCTAGATTATATCCAAGAAATTATACCATTAAGAGGAAGTGTTATTAGAGATACAGAGAGAGATTTCAAAATGATAAATTCAGTATGCAAGGAAAATATTTATATGTATCTAAAATTATGCTCTCAAAATATGCAAAGCAAGAATTCACAGAACTAATAATAAAATATGATCTAAATAAATGGAGAAGTAAAACATTTCATAGACTGGAACACTCAAGAGTGTAAAGCCTTTTACAAACTGATTTTAAGAATTACTGTAATCATAATCAAAATCCCAACAAAAAATTTCTGAAACTTCACAAGTGAATTTTAAATTTTATTTAGAAATGCAACCATTATCTGTAAATAACAATTTTATTTTTTTTCCAATCCCATCATTTATTTATGCATTCATGCTACAATTTATTGGCATTAACTTGCAGAATGATACTGAATGAAAGGAGTTCTACTGGACCTCCTTGTCTTGATACTGATCTCAGAGGGATCAATAGCATTAAAATTGATCTCTTTTTTAAAATTATTTTTTATCAGAATTAAGGGAGTTCTCTTCTAGTCATTGTTTTCTACGTGTTTTCCCATAATGAATGTAAAATATATTTTTTCAAAAGTGTTTTCTGCATCTGTTTGGATTATATATGAGTTTTCTTTTTTATTCTGTTACTGTGATAAATTACATTGGTTGGCTTCCATATATTATACAGATCTTGTATTCCTAAAATAAAGCCAACTTAGCCATGGTATATTATCATTTTTATGTATTGCTGGATAGGATTTGATAGCATATTATTTAAAAGTTTTGCATCTATGTTTATGGGTGAGATTGACCTATAATTTTTCTTTTAATAATCCCTGTCAGGCTAGCTTTATAAACTAAGTTCAGCGAGTATTCCCACTTTTGCTTTGTATCTTTTTTGTTTTTTGAGATCTGTGTTTTTTCTTAAATATACATTGGAAAGGTATGCTAAAATATGTCCCTATGAATGTGATTTGTCTATTTTTCCTTTTAGTTTTGTCAATATTTGCTTTATACAGCATACACACTTAGAATTATTACAACTTCCTGGTGAAGTTAATATCATTACAAAATATCCCAATTTGTCTTTAATAATGTTTCTTGCCTTTGGCTGATATTAATCTAGTAAGACCAGTTTTCTTGTTGGCATATGAATTACATATCTCTTCCTACCCTTTCACTTTCAAACTTTCCCTATCTTCTAGTTTATGTGCATCACTCATAAGCAGCATATGGTTACTGTGTTTTAACCTGGTCTCACAGTCTTTGTTTTCTTGTGGTGTCGGATAGTTCATTTGCATTTAATCATGGATGATACATTTGTAACTAAATCTACATCTTATTTAGTGTTTTCTATTTGTCTTGCCTACATTCTGTTCCTTTTTCTCTCCTTTCCTGCCTAGTATCTTTTAATATTCCATTTTACTCTATTAACTCAGTAGCTGTACATTCCTTTACTATTCTCTCAATGATTTCAGTAGATTAAAACATGCTTCCTTTACTTATTAAAGTCGAACATTCCCCCGCTACTGGTTCCCACCACTTTTCCAAGACAACTCAGGAATTTTAGTACATAACTCTACATCTCCTTCCTCCTCACTTATATTCTATTCTTATTATGTACTTTAATTCTCTACCTGTTTTAAATGACAGTTGACTTAATTTTATTGTTTTATGTAGTAATATTCCTTAGATTCATCCTTATAGCTACTAGTTTTTGCTTCTTCATTCTTCCCTGCATGTCAGAATTTCCATCTAAAACCAAGTTTTTGTTTTTGTTTCTTTGTGCCTGAAGAAGATGCTTTCTCAGAGGCTGATTTGCTGTGAAGGAACTGAAACGTAAGTTTTAGAAAATCTTACTGGTAAGGGCCCTTTCTAGTATGTCCACATGATTATATGCTTTTATAAAATTTGCACAATAAGATGTTTTAGCCAAAATGAGCTAAGACCACAGACTCTTATACTCATGTTTCCCTCCCCGTCAAACTTCCTTTCACAACAAATAGTACTTGATTGGATACAAGCTAAGAGAAGGCTGAGTTGCACATACATTTAGCTTGGATTTAGTGGAATCTATTTTTGTGATTCACTGTCACTTCTGTGTATAGCTAAATAATTTCTAACCATCTAGGGATAGTCCTACCATCTGTTTTGCTGATTCGCCTGGCATCATGATACAAAGATGGAAGGCCAGGGTTGTATCACAAGAATACATCCTATGGTGCTCTGCATTCGGGATATGTGGTTATGCAAAAATAAATAAAAAAAGAAAGAAAGAAAAAGAAAATATTGAAATGTTCAAAACCACCAGTTGGTAGTGGGAAATTCTTTGATTCATCAGACATGCAAAATCGTAAATGGAAGATTATGTTCTAAATGATGGTTAATAAAAACAAAAGGTTTCTCTTATCAAGAATACATTTAAAAAGAGAGCATTATAAATAAACATTTTGTACATTTTCTTTCTTGGTGGAGATGTGTAAGGTAAAATGTATAAGAATTTCTATGTTTGTGGAGCATAAACATCGGTAATATACAAACATCAAGTTTATTTGTGTGTGATGTTTTATGCATATCAACAGAAAGGATCAAATTTTAGAGTATTTGATGCACATTTTCCTGATAATATCTAGTGTTCTAAATGAAACAATAGACAAAATTGGTGCAGCAAGTAAATATTTAAAAGGAGGATTATAGACATGTTTAGTAGTTATTTAATTTAAATACAAAATTTGGACTTGGGGATATTTGGGGTTTTTTGGTTTTCTTCAAAGCATTTATTTGTTATTTATTTTTATTCCAATAAATTTGACTTATTAACTTAACTTTATAATCAAATTTTAATTTTTTCTTTTAAAAAGGGACCCAAAGTTAATGAGTTAATGAGTTCTAGGTTCCACAAACCTTGAATCCAAATGATCCCTTTAGTGGTGTATTCCACATTAAATACTCTGTTTTTTGCTTAAATGCAAATGTCTTTAATTCTCCATTTTGGAGGAAGATTTACTGGACTTTGAATTCTAGGTTATGAATTATTTTAATCCTTTGAAGATATTTCTCTTCCTTCTGGTTTCTATTCTTTCTGTTGAAGTCAGCTGACATTCTGAATGTTGCGTCTTTTTAGATAAACTATCTTTTTTTCCTGGCTGTTTCACAGATTTTACTTTTTCATTGGTTTTAGTGGGTTTACTATGCTGTATGTCCTATTTATTGTTCATAGTGCCTTGAATCTGTGGCTTGGTGTCTTTCACCTTTCATAGAAAATTCAAAACAATTCTTTTTTATTGCTCCTGTTCTTTTCCTCTCTCCTCTCCTTCTGGAGCCCTAGAAGTATAAACCTTTATTAGAAATTTTTATGCATCCCTATTTGTCTTATGCTACTTTTTGTATTTTCCCTCTTTTTGCCTCTGCATGCTTCATTCTGGATATTTCCTTCTGAAAAGTCTTCCAATTCATTACTGTCTATTCAACTCTAAATGATGTATTTTTAACTCATCCATTAAATTCCTAAACTTAGATATCATATTTTTTTTAGTTGCAGTTCTGTAACTTACTACTTTTTATTATTTTGTCCTCTTTCAAAATTTTCACCCATTTCCTTAAACATATTGAACAGAGTCATTTTAAAGTCTATATCTGACTTTTTCACTATATGTATCTCTTACGATTCTATGTATCGCCTAGAGTATGTTGTCCCTCCTAGGATTTGGCCACATTTTTTTCCTCTTGTATGTTTAGGTGTTTTTATCCCATGGAGGAATTAATTTATCCCCTGGCACAATGCCAGGAACACTAGCAAATCAAGAGAACCTTAATTATTTAAAGAAAAGGAGGATTCAAACAAGGCTTCACACCAAGAGGACAGGACTGTTTCCAGCTCACTCTTATCTTTAAGAAACAAATGTTCAGAGTTTCAGCCTATGGAGTTGACCAAGATATCACCATCTTGGAAGGCCCTGAAGTCCAATTTTTTAATGTAAATCTGACAAGCCTGTCAAAAACTCTGATTAAGTGGAAAAAAAAAAGATACATACAGAAAAAAACAAAACAAAACAAAACTCCCTGACTCAAGAACTATAAGGTTAACAATGTGAAAAATCCTTAAGAATCTATAAGAAAGCTACTAGAATTATTGGGTTTAACAAAATCATAGGATAAAAGTTCACACAAAAATCAATCACATGTACTAGCAATGTATGATTGGAAACTTAAAAATAATACCATTTATAGTTGCAAAAAAAAATTAAATGCCAATGCTATAAATCTAAAAAAAATGTATAGGAGCTCTTATTAAAATCCTTAAAATTCTAATAAAAGACAACCTAAATAAAGAGACGTATCATAATCATGGATTAGAAGATTCAACATAATAAAGATGTCAATTCTCCCCAAATTGATCTACATATTCCTGGAAAACAAACTAAAATCTTAGAATAATACATTTTTTAGAATAATATTTTGTAGATATGAACAAACTGATTCTAAAATTTATATGAAAGAATAAGGAAACTAGAATAGCTAAAACAACTAAAAAAAAAAAAAACAGTTGAAGGAAGTGAATCTAACATTTATCAAAGATAGAGTATTACTGGTGAGGGAATAGCACGCAAGTCAATGGAACAGAAGACAAAGTCCAGAAATATTTCTATACAAATGTGGCAATCTGATTTTTGACAAAGATGTAAAAAATTTAATGGATAAATTAGGGTCTTTTCAACAAATGGTACTGGAGCAATTACACATCAATATGCAGGAAAAAATGTGACCTTTGACCTAAACTTCTCACTTATACAAAAACTAATTCAAATTAGATCACAGATCTAAATGTAAACATAAAATTATAAAACTTTTAGAAGAAAACAAAGGAAACATACTCATGACCTAGAGGTTTGGTGAAGAGCCCCAAAGACATTATGCTAAAATCATGATCCATAAAGGAAAAAATTTAAAAATTAGACTTCATCAAAATTACAAATTTTACTCTGTGATAGTCACTGTTAAGAGAATGAAAAATCAAACCACAGACTGAGAGTTAAGACATGAAATCACAGTTAAGATACAGGACTTATATCTAAAATGTATGATGAACTCTCCCTCCTTACGCTAGGGTGGAAGGAATAAAGGAGGAAGAATGAGAATAACACTATCTCTGCTCCCTCCTCATGGAAGAAGATGTCAGGAGTTGAGAAGAAGTGTTTGCTACTTGTATTCACTAGTTTTTCATTCTCTTCACTATTGAGCTGAATCATTAAGCCGGTGGTCAACCAGGGCTGAAACTTTACCTCTCAGGGCAGAAGAGCAAACCTTCAGGGCAGAGCCCTGCTCCCATCTTCATTAGACCACTCTCCTAAGGCCAGCCACTGCTTTTGTGTGTTTTATCCGGGGACACCTGTGGACAGCTCAGATTTGACTCCAGTATATTCTGGAATTGGTCAGAAAGGAGGATTAATTAAATCAATTCCACTGTGTACTCAAGGCTGAAAATAAAAGTCTTTTTCTTCTCTATGTTGGTTCTCGAGTTACTTCCAGCAACATTATCCAAAACAGCATATCAAAGATCCTACAATGAGATTAAATGCCAACATGAAGATACTTGAATAATAAAATGCCAACATAGAGATGTACCCAGATTCAATATAAACCGCTTCCTATTATCAAATTCCCAGAGAGAAAAGATCAGAGATTAAATTTACTTGCAAGTTTAAGTCCAAAAACATTCAAGTCCAAAAACATTAAACTTCAAAATCAAATTTTCTTGCTCTTGAGAGTTAACAGCCCAAAGTCCAAAAAGCCTCCTCCCAGATTTTCATTCTGTTTGGTCTCAGTCAGAGGAGTTCTTAATGCCTAGCTGAAACTGCATGCTGCTTTGCATATTCTAGGCAAGATTATGTGCTCAAAAGAGCACTTCATTTTCTTTCTTTTTTTTTTTTAAGATTTTATTTATTGAGAGAGAGAATGAGATAGAGAGAGCATGAGGGGGGGAGGGTCAGAGAGAGAAGCAGACTCCTTGCCGAGCAGGGAGCCCGATGCGGGACTCGATCCTGGGACTCCAGGATCATGACCTGAGCCGAAGGCAGTCGCTTAACCAACTGAGCCACCCAGGCGCCCAAGAGCCCTTCATTTTCCAGACCAGACAGAGTCTCGGGGTTATCTGAAAAAATAAAGGGTAGGTGAAGAAGGATGTTGGTCACCTATGAACATAAACTCACTTAAGAAAATCATTTTATAAATGAGTAAGCTGAGATTTAGGGGGAGATTTTCTGTATTCCAGGTATTTATTTATTTATTTAAAAATATTTTATTTATTTATTTGAGAGACAGAGAAAGGGAGAGCATAAGTCGGGGGGAGGGGCAGAGAGAGAAGCAGACGCCCCACTAAGCAGGGAGCCTGACTCATGACCTGAGCCGAAGGCAGACTCATGACCTGAGCCGAAGGCAGACATTTGATCAACTGAGCCACCAACGCACCCCCTCCAGATACTTAATATATGACCAATCTTGGATTTAAAAACAAGTCTGATGACTCTTAATTCTTTGTTTTTCCTGCAACATTCACTAAGGACTGGGAGAATTTTACGGAATCATCATTATCAGCACATTCTTCAGCTAATGCCTTAATAATGCCATATAACAAATTACCCTAAAAGCGGGCTTCTCAACTTCAATATTATTGACATTTTGTGCCAGATAATTCTTTGTTGTGGGGCCTGTTCTCTTCATGGTAAGAAGTGTAGCAGCATCCAAGGTTTCTACCACTAGAAGCCCCTGTGGTAGACAGAATAATAGCTATCCAAACATGCCCACATTCTAATGCCAGAACCTATAAATATGTTACCTTTGATGCAAAGGCCTTTGCAGATATGACAAAGGTGACAGAATATTACTCTCAGGATCGTATTTCATTATGTAAGATTTATCTTAACACACTGGAGAAAGAGATCCTCCTGTTGGCCTTGAAAAGTAAACATACTTTGAACTGCCCTATAGAGTGAGTCACATGATACGGAAACTGCATGCAACCTCTAAGACCTGAGATCATCCTCCAGATGACAGCCAGTAATAAGCCAAACGAGAATAGAAGTAAATTCTTCCCTAGCTGAACCTCCAGATGAAAACACAGACTGACGACACTTTGCAGACTGTTGAGACAGCAGAGAACCAAGATAAGCAATGCCCACAATCTTGACCCATGGAAATCATGGGATAATAAATGAGTGTTGTTTTAAGTCAATACGTTTCTGGTAATTTGTTATGCAACACTGAAAACTAACACACCATGACAGTGAATAAGACATGCCTTAAGGCAATGAATGGTAGTTCTGACAGGGAAAGCAAATGAGTACCCAGAGTTAGCGTCTATCCTAACGAGAACAACGTGTGTCTCTTCCACAATGGAAGTGGTCCTATGTGACCAGCTAACTAATTCCCCTGGAGGACTGTGCTATCACAGGAGCTTAAGCGTTGGTCTGCTGTTGACATGTTGGACACTCTGCAGTGGCTATAGCCCAGTCAGCCTTGGTGAGTGGAAATCCATGTTGCTGAGTGGAAAGGTAACCTCTAACCCTAACACAATAGGCACTTTGTGAGCCTAATGGACAAGAACAGGGGTGGTTGAGGAAAGAGGCCTCACTGATATCCTTAGGATAGTTCATGTGGCTTTAAACACAAACAGTCATTTTATCTCTGCTTCTTTTTGTCAGGAATCCAGTAAGAACTTGGCTTTTTATTTAGGGTGTTTCATGAGGTTTCAGTCTTATCTCAGGTGGGGCTCTATTCATCAGAAGGCTTGACTGGGTCTGGAGCATCCACTTCAAAGGTGGATCATTCACATGGCTGGCAAGTTTGAGTCCTAGCTCTGACCTTGGTACCCATATTATTCGAGGACAGCTGCTAAAATTCTGTAAGCTCCAGTCTGGTTGGCTACAAAATGGAGATAATAACATATACTTTGTAAGGCTGATTTGAGAGTCAGTGATCACATGTCAGAGCACATGACAAAGATTATACTAAATGAAAGGACACTATTCCTATCATACAGGAGAGGAGTGGGAGCTGATGTTTACAGTGTGACCAGGAGTTTGTACTAGAGGGACAAAATGATTTAAAAGTGCAGGGGTGCCTGGGTGGCTCACTCGGTTAAGCGACTGCCTTCGGCTCAGGTCATGATCCTGGAGTCCTGGGATCGAGTCCCGCATCAGGCTCCCTGAGTCTGCTTCTCCCTCTGACCCTCCTCCCTCTCATGCTCTCTGTCTCTCATTCTCTCTCTCGCAAAATAAAAATAAAATCTTAAAAATAAATAAATAAATAAAAGCCCAAACAATTATTAGAATGTGTTCAAACATAAGAACCCTGATGGTCCCAGAGAGCCAACTCCTTTATAGTTCTTCTAGCCCCACTCCATTCTACCACAGTGCAGCATAATGGTCTAGCAGCAAGAGCTCAGCACAAAGGCCAGTCAGTCCATGCTTCCTGATGGGTCAGTCCTTTTCCATCCCCAAAGGTAAACCAGAGGTTTCCACATAGCTTTTTGCTATTCCTTTCTTACTGCTAGTTAAGTCCTTATAAGTCGCACCCACTCACGTGTAACCTGCTGTTGCCCTTGTGCTTCCCACCTGTCTCTTTGCTCACGATGTTCCTTCCATCTTGAAACCCTCCCCTGCTTGCTTTCTTGTCAGAAAATCTACCCTTGTTTCAGGGTCCACACAAAATTTTACTTCCATCTTTAGAATTAATTCTGAAAGAGTTTTCTTTCCTTGGAAGTCTCTTAGCATATTGTGCCTACATCAATCTAAACCTTATCTCCTGTTAGTCTAGAAACCCCCTGACATTGTGGTGATTTTGTCTTTAACATTCTCCATGGTGCCTAGTACAGCATGCTTTTCCTAATATGCATTCGAAAATTCATTTTGAGTATTAGACTTTACTTCAAGAATTAATTCACATCTTTGCAGTAAACTGACATTCGTCTTCAGTGTAAAAATCACAACAATGCTAAATATTTGTACTCCTGTAAAAAGTAAACACTGAATAGGAAAGACTTCCTTTTTTTCTTTTTCTTCTCTTTGAAACATTTTTTCTCCATTTTATGTGAGAACCAAGAACACATACTTAGTTTCCTGACACTATTTAATGCCTAAGGCATTCTAATAGAATCACAATTGTCCTAGAAGGAACTTTAAAGGGTAAAGTAAGGCACTCTTATTCCTAAATAAAACTGCAATTAACTCTGCCTACAAAAGGGAATATATATTTTCTCTTAAGAATGTGCTTTAGATGGGGCGCCTGGGTGGCTCAGTTGGCTAAGTGACTGCCTTCGGCTCAGGTCATGATCCTGGAGTCCCGCATCGGGCTCCCTGCTCGCCAGGGAGTCTGCTTCGTCCTCTGACCCTATCCCCTCTCATGTGTGCTCTCTCTCTCTCATTCTCTCTCTCTCAAATAAATAAATAAAATCTTTAAAAAAAAAAAAAAAAGAATGTGCTTTAGAGAACTGGATTAGAAAGAGAAGTCAGAGTGGAAGACTCAATCTTTCAACCCTGATTAACTCCCTTCTGTTCCCACAGTTCCTGTCTTTGCAGTGATCCTCCCCAGGATGCCTTCTGGCGTTCCCAAGGAGAATATGCTCGAGGAGAACGTAAATGTTACTTTTTTTCTGATAATTCTGGTTGTTATTTTCTGCCCCAATGTAGAGAGAATGGAATTCTCTTTGTATTCTTTAAAGCAGTTCCCAGGCCCATGTCCCCTTAATCAGCAGCAACCACTATACAGTAGCAATTTTTCCTTTGGGGTGAAGTCACTTCATAGGACAGCCATTGAGGTAAAGCCAAATATTAGAATGTGAGGACCCTAGGGCTTTAAGAGGTCTTCTAATTTATTCCTCTGACTTCAGGTATGAACACACAGTCCATCACAAGGGTGACTCTCCTAGGTTTCAAGATTTGGGGGAAAAAAAATTCCAATCTCCTCTGTCAAGTGATTTCCAACTTTGTACAACTTGCTATGTTGTTTCCTGGTGTGACGGTGGTGGTGCGGTTTAGTTGGGCTTAACGAAGTTAGATTTGTTTTGTTCTTTGACAATCTCTTACTAGAATAATAATCATAGGATAATTATAGATAGGATAGCCTAATTATCTTTCAGCATTTACTTCTTAACTCAGTTTCTTGATGCTCAGAAATCATGCTTGTCCACTCTTCATTTGGTTAGTGCCTTCTGATATGTCTCTATACTGTCCTCAACCATCTTTGGGCACTGCCAGAAGGAACAGTGTAGATGGCTCTAGTAACTCAATACGGAAGTATGGATGAACTTGCCACTGCATTTTCCTGCTTGCCAGGAATTCCAACTTCACCCTTGTCTTCCATGTATCCAGCCTCCTAACGTTGGCCCCGCAGACCTGTTGAAGTCTAGTCAAGTTCTAAACTAGATTCAAACGTTATGATCACAAGTGAATTAACTGATCCCTCTTCTGTGTTCCCGTGGCTCTTTATGCTTACTTCTATTAGGTGACACGTTTTTAGATACATATCTGTTTCTTGTACATATTAAAATACAAACAGTCGAGAACAGGAACCAAGAGATTGCCTGTCTAGAATAAATGCTCAATAAATGTGAAAAAGCAAAGGATGCAAGGAAGAAAGGAAATTAGCTTAGAACTGGAGGAGTTCACAAAGAAGATCAAGTCTGACCGTATTTTACAAAGAAGGAAAGTCAGACATAACAAATGAAGTGAACCAAAACCACATGCCTATTAGTGAGAGGACGTCTGGGGCATTTATGAATTCAAGGGTACCCCGTATTCATTCCCCAAGGCACTTGGTAAGAGCACTCTGACCTTAGATCTTTAGTCATCTGTTTAAACTCTTAGGGAAAAAGGAGCTTTTCTGTCTGGCAGCCTTGAGCCTGGGAAGATTCAGGACAGGGGCTGTTGGCACCCATTGTACACCATTTGGAGCCTAAGAATAAAGGCAACACAGAACAAACAAAAGCTTGAAAGACGAAGAGAGACTGGTGCATTGATGCTTTTCACACCCCAGTCAAAACAATCCTGTAGAACGAACACGTTTCCTTTTTTTACTTAAGTGTGACCTGCGCTTTCTAACTTGGTCCTAACTGAAATAGTGCAGTACTTGAACTAATAGAGTCAGGTCATCTAACTCTCCACCTGTGTTCTTCTCACTACCTAGGTACTGCCTGCCCCCTTCCCAATATTGTTTTCCTTTTCCATTATCAACCAAAGAACAAATCAAAGGACAAATCTTCTCTAGCAATTCTACTCTGAATAGGAAGCTTGTAGCTTTTCTTTGCATGGCCCTGCATCTGACAGGTAGAAGGATTACCTCACCATCCCTATGTAGCTAGATCCCTATTTATCCATCCCCAAAACATGCTTGCTATTTAAAAAATAAAAGTACAAAGCTCCAATATTCCCAGAACCTTCAGTCTCATTCCAAATGTGTTCCAATTTCTGTTTTTTCAGAGTTGAAAACCAGAGCCCTAGGGAGCCCTGAGTTCTGGCACATACATATGTATGACCTTATCAATGCAGAGACAGACATTCTATGCATCCAGAAAGCCCTGAGTCAGAGGTGGTTCCTAGACTGTTGTTGGAATTTATTTCCTCAGGCTGTTAAGATGACTTTTGTAACCTTACTATTGTAGCAGAGAGGGTCTTATTTGCTTAGTAACTGATCTAGTAGCTTTGTGGAAACAGCTCACACCCTCTTCCCGGGCTAGGTTGGTACCAGCTAAACTAAATCAGAGGGAAATCCCACATCCAGAAATCAGCATGGCACTCTGATCTATAGTTAATATTTCAAAAATAAATACAATGAGGTCTGCTGAAGTTTCCTGCCAGGCCTAGGAGAAACTTGCACCCACAGAAGAGGAGAGATGTAAGAATCAATTTACATTATGTCAGTTTATGATTTAAAAATATTTTATAGGGTGCCTGGGTGGCTCAGTCGTTAAGCGTCTGCCTTCGGCTCAGGTCGTGATCCCAGGGTCCTGGGGTCGAGCCCCGCATCGGGCTCCCTCCTCGGCAGGAAGCCTGCTCTCCCTCTCCCACTCCCGCTGCTTGTGTTCCTGCTCTCGCTATCTCTGTCTCTGTCAAATAAATAAATAAAATCTTTTAAATAAAAAAAAAATATTTTATACTTTAAGATATAAGAATATTCATTCCAACACTAGACTGGCAAATGAATCACAAGAGCCTAAATCCCCATCAGTGGGAGCTAGTTAAATGAATTATGATACACACCTCAGTGGACTTCTATAGAGCTATTAAAATGAAGAAGGCTGGGCGCCTGGGTGGCTCAGTTGGTTAAGCGACTGCCTTCGGCTCAGGTCATGATCCTGGAGTCCCAGGATCGAGTCCCGCATCGGGCTCCCTGCTCAGCAGGGAGTCTGCTTCTCCCTCTGACCCTCCTCCCTTTCATGCTCTCTCTCATTCTCTCTCTCTCAAATAAATAAATAAAATCTTTAAAAAAAAAAAAAATGAAGAAGGCTGGTCTCTATGACCCGAGATGAAATAATCTCTAAGACATCTTTGAAAGTGAAAAAAGCAAGGGGGCAGGAGAGTGTGTGCACAATCCAAGTATTCATGTTAAATGAAGGGAGAGGGAGCTCTGTCAATGTGCATACACACACACACACACACACACACAGAGACACACACTTTGATATGCAGAGAACATTCCAGGAAGGATTCACAAGAAAAGAGCATCAGAGGTGGCCTCAGGGAAGAGAACTGGAGTGCTGGTGGGGAGAATAACTTTACAATATATTTCCTTTTGTACTATTTGAATTTGTGTTACCATGTCTTCACATTGCCTATTAAAATAAAAATAAAGAACAATATTCCAAGGTCTGACTTTGATTTAGAGTTTAACAATAAAAACATTAAGATTTTATATTCCTTTCTTCCTTTAAGGCAAAAGCAGGCCTTTTCCATCTTTAGTACTTGCTTTTGAACAAATAGGATCTAGTATTTTTAGACTTTCTCCCTGGAGTCCAAAGCTCACTGTATTAAAGTAGCCGGAGAAATACAAAGGAGTTGGAGCCCAAGTTCTGTGTCCTAAATGTTTTTCAGTCATGCAGAAAGGAGCTTTTCCCCAGGACTGCTGGTTAGAGCAGCAGGAACATGCACTGAGGTAATTTCTTCTTTCCTGCAGATTAAAGAAAGGATTTAATCTTTCTCTTTCTCTCTCTCTCTCTTTCCCTCGCTTGCTCTCTCTCTCTCTGAGAAGGTTCTGTTGTTCTTTTCCTCAAAGTGAACACACATCTGAAAACAGCTCTAGTGCATTTCTGCTGGAAGGAGCAAGAAGCTATTAACAGCCATACTTGAAGTGCTGTGAAAGCCCATTACCCCAGAAATAGTTTTAGGCAAGTTTGCAAAAACATGTTACCCCAGCATTATCATTCTTACCTGAAAGAATGTGGTTCCTATTTAGCCGGAGACAGATGTTCTTACCTCATTTCACTGAAAAACTAAAGTGAGGTAAATAAAGACAAAAAGTCTACCTCCTGAGAATTTGCTTTGCTTTTTTAATTTTGAATCATATATTTTAGATGGGGTCATTTTTTTCTCCGCATACATCCACACCTGCCATCTCCTCTGAGGTCCTTAATGGCACCTGCCTGGGACTGTGGCTCTGAAATATCTAGCTTGAGTTTATTCCCAGACACGGTGGGACTGGATCAAACAGTGAAGGGAAGGACTAAGTCTAAGCCTTTGTCACTGGTGAAGCAATTTGCATAAACTCATCCCACAGCTGTTCCTTAGGCACAGAACTTAACTAGTGTCAGCTCCAGACAGACTCTAACTGGTGACAAAACTAAGTAGAAATTTATTTGTGCTGCTCTCTACTTGCTCTTCTCCTCCTCCTATCATCCTCACTACTGGCTGCAGGGCTCCAAAGGGCAAAAGATAAAGTTCAACTGTGCCCTAGCTAATGTTTAAAGGAGGACTCTGAGAGGGCTAAATATAGCTCAAGTTGAACCTTGCCTCATTCCCAAAAGATGTACAGTTCTCAGGAAGTTCATTTCCAACAGCAGTGTCAGAGATTTCTTCCATTTAGTATATGGGCAAGAAAATCATGAATCAAGACTGGAAGGTGTATTTGTCAAGATGGAGAAGAAGGCGACAGCAGAAGAGCCCCCTATAAGCTCTGTCCTGTCTGAACTATACTTCAGACATCAGAGGTAAGAAGGAATATCCTGTCATATACAATCAATATTAAAATTTGAGATCAAGAAAATAGTAAGATTTTCCCTCTCTCCAGATCCATGATTCCCAAATCTGGCTTCATGCCTATTTCATATGCCTGAGACTTTCCCCAGAAGTTCTGACTAGGTGACACTGAGGGTGGGCAGGGCATGGGACCTCTACAGGGTTCTGCTGTGTGGCCTGAGCTGAACACTCACTGTAGCTCTGGCTGAGGACCCTCAGCAGCCAGGACCCCTTAATGCTGTCTCCCTGGTGACTAGGACTGATCAGACAAGCCTGGAAATTTGCTACCTTCTGCACTATATGGCACTTTCCTGAGTGCAGTATACTGTCTCATCATAGCTCTGCAGGGTAGGCAAGCCAGGAGATCTATCTCCATTTTACAGATGAGAAAACTGAAGATCCAAGAGACTTGCCGAAGGTCAGAAGCATATTGAGTCAGAGACAGATCCAGAGTCCCAAACAAAGCCTCTATAAATAGTTTCCTTCTAGCATTGCAGCTTCCTCTAGGCTTCAGGTCCAAGATGAGCTGCCTAGGTGCTGGCAACCATTTTGCTTCCTAGGATCAAAGGAAAACGCATGAAATCCTGGCCAGAGCTAAAGAGGACAACCCTTTAATTGTCTAGATAAGGAAATTAAAGCACAGTGACTTGCCCAAAATTACACAGCCAGTTAGTGGCAAGAAAAATAAACAACAGTGGGATGACAGTTAATATAGACCAAAAGCAGAGCAAGATGGAGGGGAACTGTATATCTCCTGCTTGGGGTTTCAACGAAGTCAAAGTGATTACTGCACAGAGAGCTGCTGTGTATTTGGAAGACTGCCCACTGCATTGAGAAATGGACCATGGCAAGGGGTAGCCATACAAATCACTGAGGTCACCTTGACGGTCTTTATGAGTGTGCCAGCCAGCCTGTGACTATTTGCGTGTGTGTGCGCGCTTGTGTGTGTTGTTTAGTTGCCAAGGGGATGCTCAAGCAAGCAGGAGCCTATATACATTTAGCAAAGGTAAAAAACAAAAACAAAATATCTCCCTGGAAAGTGTTAGCATAATTACCCAGCCAGTCTGTCTCTTACCTGGAGGTAAATGCAGTTTCTACAATTCCTGTCAATTGTGACGATCATTCATGATGCAGAAGTGTGCAGGGAAGAGGTCCCCCCTCTCTCATTCCATCTAATTTTTCTAACCCTCTAGCATAGCTAGAGATGAACCCAACTCTTATAAAACAGAAACAAACTTCAAATCCATGTCAGAGCCTGCCGGAGAGAATGATTTACAAACTGCCAGCAGAACATTGGTGTAAACAAGATAATGCACATTAATTCTCAGCGAGTCAATTAGCATTCAGTTATTCTGAACAGGGCCTGACCTTGATGCTTGAGGATCTGAACAGAATGCAACCTGTAGCTTAAAGGAAAATGCCACCTTTTCCTCCCAAATTGGCAGGCCTCGAGGGTTCAAAGCCTCAAGAAGCACTCTTCCTCATAAAGACGCACAAAGGGACAAAACCTGTGTCAACACAACTCTTGTATTTCACAACTGATGTCTTTTTGCCTTTGAGGCCACAAACACTTTGATGACTCTCACCTTTGATCTAAATTTCTAAGGGATCTAAGTTTTATGCTGTATTCCAGAGGCATCTTTCACTTCAAGTCATCTGAGGGTTTAAAAGGTCTTAAAATGAAGAACTGCACGCATTTCTTTGCATATTTCTTCAATTGCTAATTCAAAGAAGAGTATCTGTTTGTAATTGTCATGCTTATTAGCATTATCTCTGCTTTCTGGGGGTATTTTCCTTGGATTTGGAGAAAGGATCAACCAGAGTCCCTCACAATGTTTTGCTACTCCAGGGTAATGAGTCAGATACTCTAAAAAGGTGTGTGACCCAGTGAGTCCACTGGAGTAGAGCTTCCCAAAGTTGAACATGCACATAAATCTCCCAGGACCTTTTAAAGGGAGATTACCCCAAAGATACAGATGTAGTGAAAAGAAGGGGCACATGCACCCCAATGTTCATAGCAGCAATGTCCACAACAGCCTAACTGTGAAAAGAGCCGATATTTCCTTCAACAGATGAATGGATTAAAGAAGATGTGGTCCATATATACAATGGAGTATTACTCAGCCATCAGAAAGGATGAATACCCACAATTTGCATCGACATGGATGGAACTGGAGGGGATTATGCTAAGTGAAATAAGTCAAGCAGAGAAAAACAACTATCATATGGTTTTGCTCATGTGTGGAATATAAGGAATAGCATGGAGGACCACAGGGGAAGGAAGGGAAATCAGAAGGGGGCGAAATCAGAGAGGGAGACTAACCATGAGAGACTCTGGACTCCAGGAAACAAAGTGAGGGTTACAGAAGGGAGGGGGTCGGGGGATGGAGTAGCCAGTGATGAGTATTAAGGAGGACACGTGTGGTGATGAGCACTGGGTGTTAAACGCAACTAATGAATCACTGAACACTACATCAAAAACTAAGGATGTACTGTAGGGTGGCTAAATGAACACAATAAAAAAAATAAAAACAAAGGGAGATTCTGATTCAGTAGATCTAGAGCAGAAGCTGAGATTCTACACAATTTATAAGCTCCCAGCTGATACGGATGCTGCTGCTCCCAGCGCCACACTGCATAGCACTACCTGAGGTTCTTGTCTGAGGGGCTTCCTCCACGGCACAAGTAGTTCTTTTAAAAATGGGCCCTTTTACAATTTCAAGACTGCTATCTGTAACAGGAGGTGTTCACTAAACACTATTCCAGATGAAGGGTCTCAAACTCGTCCAGTTCAGACACCGTAGGCATACAGGCTTAGAGGAATGCCTCCCACACCAACGTTTTCACATCCAGGGAACCTGCATTTGAAATAAGTGTTTTGTTTGTTGTTGGTCGGTTTGCTTACTGTTTGTTTGTTTTGCAGGGTTCATAGTTGTCCACTCTAGGGTAATTGGATGGAGACAAACCCAATTCTAAGGGTACTAATGGCCCTTGCTTCTGTTGGACTACCAAACGATAAAGAAAACACTGATGAAAACAGCGGATACAATAATATTCCTTCCCTCAGAGGTTGCAGGATCAATTGGCTGGGTCCTGGGTAAAGGCAAAAGTAGATTCTTTACTAGACATAGACAAGGCAGTTGCCTGCTAGGGATAAATCTCACTGGGAACCAAAACAGTGTTCTTCATAGAGTCCTTCTCTAATGCACTCAACAGACACTCCAGGCAACACTTTGCCTCTTGCGCAGCCCATCCTTCCCCAACACACACACACACACACACACACACACACACACACGCTTCCTAGGCAATTTCTCTGGAATCATTTAGAAGTCTCTGTGGTCCCATCTGTCCATACCATCTATTCCCCATCTCTTCTCAGGATTCCAAACCAATAATAATATAACAATAAATAATAATAACAACAATAATAATCACCACTATTTAAATCCTCATTACAACCCTTTAAGATAGGTATTATTCTTTTTATGGATGAGGACTCTAAGGCATAGAGAGGATAAACAATTTCCCCAAGGTCACACATCTAATAAGTAGGGATACAAACACAGATAGTCTGGCACCAGGGTCCATGATCTTAAACACTACATGATACTTGTCCATACTCTTTTTTTTTAAATCACTTTACCAAAAAGAGAGAGAAACAGAGACAGAGACAGAGAAAAACCTTATTATCCTCTTTATCTTTTATAGTGGATGGCTCATTAAAACCAGAGCCAAAATAATTAGCAACCAAATAAATTAGTTTCCTTTCCAAGAGAGTGTTTCCAAACACTCCCCTGAGGTGAGGGAAAATATTTGCATTCTGTCCATGTTGGTGGGGTGTGTGCAGTGAAGTGCATTCCCTTAGAATGGGTTGGGTCCCTCTAAGGGAGCAGAAAATAAGAAGGAAAACAAAACAGTTGTTTCCATAGTAAAATATGTTGACTCTTCTTACTCCCTTATATTTGAATAAATTCTAATCCCTCTTTGGGTGTACAGGTCATATTGCCTTTGTGAAGCTGCTGCCTGCATTACACCAACCCCATTCCTTCCTCGATGTTTTAAAAACTGGCCAGTATTATTAGAATATCTCTATGTGACACTTGAGTATATACATCATATTTTTTCAATTTTATTTTATTATGTTATGTTAGTCACCATACAATACATCATTAGTTTTTGATGTAGTATGTTTTTCTTTGTTTCACACATATTATTCTGGTCTCTTCTACTTGATTCTAAGCATTTTGGTTTAAACACTTATTCTGGGGCGCCTGGGTGGCTCAGTTGGTTAAGCGTCTGCCTTCGGCTCAGGTCATGGTCCCCGGGTCCTGGGATGGAGACCCACATTGGGCTCCCTGCTCAGCTAGGAGCCTGCTTCTCCCTCTCCCCCTGCCTGCCATTCCCCCTGCTTGTGCTCTCTCCCTCTGTCAAATAAATAAATAAAATCTTTTAAAAACATTAAAAAAATAAACACTTATTCCTAGAATATTGTCTACTAATTTTGGCTCTTTATACATATTACGTATTGGATATGTTCATACTTTATTGGGCAAACATTGTCATTCTCCTTTCCTAACGTGGGATAACTTACCTATGTGTGATTTGCTTAGGTGGTTAGTGCATCAATTTACCTGTGCCTGCATAGTCTAGGTCACAGGCTCTCTATGTAGCCCCACTACCTGTATCATGATAGAATTATCTATGACACCTCGAAATCTAACTAACCATCTCATACCAATGCATCATGGTCAAAAGGATACTGAGCAAAAGATGTCGGCTGGACCAGAGCAAATTTAGTAACACAGTACTGAGAAAACAAATTCAGAGTTCAGTCTCCATGGTTAAAGGTATGGAAGGGACAACCTTGTATATAAAGGGCAACATTTAAAGTTTCAATTTAGGCACTGAGGAAATCTACAGGTGGAAAATTTCAGAGAAAAGTTCTAGTAAATCCCATGTTTTCTAGGTTAGTAATTCACTCGTGGGTCCCTCAATTACATAAAGGAACAAGTGTTTAAAAGACAAAATTAATTTAAGGGCATATGGGTGGCTCAGTCCAACTCTTGATTTTGGCTTAGGTCATGATCTCAGGGTCATGAGATCGAGCCCTGTGCTGGCTCCACATTGGGCATGGAGCCTGCTTAGGATTCTCTCTTTCCCTCTCCCTCTGCCCCTGCCCCCTCATCCCTGCACATGTGCACGCACACATTCTCTACCACCCCAAAAAAGGGCAAAGTTAATTTTGAGCATTTATTTGATGGTCCAGGCTGAAAAGATACTGGAAAAGATCATTTTAAGACCCATTTTTGGACACTTTGAGAAAAATAAGATCAGGGTAATGTTTAGAGTATGTTTGGTGAGGCTACCTTAATGTTCTCTGACAGAGTAGGGCATCCTAAAAATGGATACAGATAATATATCTTAATTTTACTGAGACTCTGATCTCATTCTCTACGGCATACTCATCGATGAACTGGGCAAATGTGGTCTGAATTATGCAACTGTGGATTGGACAAAAAGACAACTTAGAGGCAACTCAAGGCTGTTATTAATAAGTCTGTATCACCCTGGGAGTTCCACTAAGTAAAGAAAGTATACTGTCAGCATGTTATTGGATACAGTCATTTACCTAAATGTTGACATTAGAATATTATTTACTTTTCCTACACATCGAGTCATGGGAGTAAACTTGCCTATTTCAAGAAAGTACTTCTCCCCACCACTCACAAGAGCTTAGAGAGATTTAAAATGGAATAGGTGTTTATCAGTTGAGAAAAGGAGGTTATGTGAAATTTAAAATGAAAGTGAGTTGATGATTAAGCTACTTGCAATTTTAACTCTTTGATTTCCTGGGTTTTGAGTAACACCAATAAAAATCCATTACCATATTCCTATCTGTGTCTAAACTCCTGCTAGAGTTTATAAACAGACCAGGCTAAGAAGTGGGCTATGAAGCAGGCCATACATCTCCCTGGGACACTAGAATCTCAATGTGACACTTAAGCTTCCAGAAGACTACAAGTAACCCCATCATCACCATGGAAATGCCACTTACTCACAAGGCAGCCTGAGCCATTAAACTCAAGAGCCTCTGGAGTCCGTCGTCTTTGGGGATATAGTGAGACTGATATATTCTTGTCTCTGACCACTGCCCTCCCCTTCTGTGTCTTTCATCTTTTTACTCTTCACCCTTGCTATGTCTCTCTAAGTCACCAGGTTGTCACTCTGGTTCTGTATTTAACTTGCATCCCTCTCCAGCTTGATCTTCAAAGTTACCATTTTTAATACTGACCCTACTATACTGCCAGAAACTCCTGCTTCCTCTTCATTGGGTTGTGTTAATAATCAAACAAGTTCATTTATGTGCAAGCAATTGGAAAATGTTAAAGTACTGTGTGGCAATTATTTCTATTTTTGCTCTCATTTCTGGCACTGATGATACTACATGGCATACAGTAAGCATTCATTAAACATGTGTTGAATGAACCAATAAACAAATGGAAAAACATTCCACCTTACACATCAAAATCAGGTCAGTATTCCTGAAGTTAAGCAGCGCCCCCCCAAAAAAGTTGACTTTAATTAGGTGCTTTGTTCTAAACAAGTATTATGTGAAGTTTAGGATTTTTTTTTTCTATTTCTATGAAAAATATCGCTGGAATTTTATTAGGGATTACAGTGAATCTGCAGAGAGATTTGGATAGTATGGACATTTTAATAATATTAATTCTTCCAATCCATGTGATCATGGGATATCATTCCATTTATTTGTGTCACTAGGGAAAGGATAGTCTCTTTAGTAAATGTATTGGGAAAAAGTGAATATCCAAATGCCAAAGAATGAAACTGGACCTTTATCTCACACCATACACAAAAATCAATTCAAAATTGATTAAAGACCTAAACATAGCAATTAAAACTGTAAAACTCCTAGAAAAAAACATAGGGGAAAAGCCCCTTGACACTGGCATTGGCAATTTTCTCACACATGACACCAAAAGCAGAGGCAACAAAAGCAAAAATAAACAAGTGGAACTACATAAAGCTAAAACATTTCTGCATAGCAAAGGAAACCATTAACAAAATGAAAAAGCAACCTATAGAATAGGAGAAAATATCTGCAAATCATATATTCAGGAGAGGGCTAATATCAAAAATATATTTAAAAAACTCATACAAGGGGTGCCTGGGGTGGCTTAGTCAGTTAAGTGCTGCCTTCTGCTCAGGTCATGATTCCGGGGTCCTGGGATCGAGCCCTGCATCAGGTTCCCTGCACAGCGAGGAGCCTACTTCTCCCTCTGCCTGCTGCTCTGCCTACTTGTGCTCTCTGTCTCTGACAATTAATAAATAAAAATCTTTTAAAAAATAAGAAACTCATACATAGCAAAAAAACCAAATTAACTGATTAAAAAAGGGACAAAGGACCTGAATAGACATTTTTCCAAAGAAGACATACAAATGGCCAACAAATACATAAAAATGTGTTCCACATCACTAATCATCAGGGAAATGCAAATCAAAAACCAATGATATATCTTCTTACACCTTTTAGGATGGCTATGATTAAAAACTCAAAAATTCACAGGTGTTGGTGAGGATGTGGAGAAACTGGAACACTGTTGGTGAGACTATAAATTGGTATAGCCACTAGGGAAAGCAATGGAGTTTCTTCAAAAAATTAAGAATAGAATAACCATATGATTCAGCAATCTCACCTTTGAATATCCATCCAAAGGAAATGAAATTGTATCTTGAAGGGATATCTGTACTCCCATGTTCATGCAGTATTATTTACAATAGCCAAGATTTGGAAACCACCTAAGTGTCCACTGACAGATGAATGGATAAAGAAAATGGGGTATACATATGCAATGGAATACCAGTCAGCCATGAAAAGAAGAAAATCCTGTCATTTGCGACAACATGAATGAACCTAGAAAACATCATGCTAAGTAAAATAAGCTAGACAAAGACAAATACTGCATGATTTTATTTGTAATGTGGAATTTGAAAAAACTAAACTCAAAGAAACAGACAGTAGAACAGTGGTTGCCAGAGGCTGGAGGAAATAGGAGGATGTTGGTCAAAGGATACAAGCTTTCAGTTCTAGGGTGAATAAATTCTGGAGATCTAATGTACAGCATGCAGATTATATTTAATATTTAATAATACATTGTATCCTTGAAATGTGCTAAGAGGGCAGATCTTAGATAGTCTCACTACCCAAAAAAGAAAAAAAAAAAAGTTAAATAGGTGATGGTTAGGTGAACTAGCTAGATTGGGGGGGAATCATTTCACAATGTGTTCATATATTAAAACATCACACTTACACCTTAAATATATGCAATGTTCATTAGTCAATCATATCACAATGAAGCTGGAGAAAGAAAAAGAACTGTGGTCTTTATTTCTTAGAACAATGGAACCCCTCAGAGAGTTTTTTTTTAAAGATTTTTTTTTTTATTCATGAGAGACAGAGCGAGAGAGAAAGGCAGAGGGAGAAGCAGGCTCCCAAAGAGCAGGGAGCCTGATGCGGGACTCGATCCCAGGACCCTGAGATCATGACCTGAGCCGAAGGCAGACGCTTAACCATCTGAGCCACCCAGGTGCCTGGAACCCCTCAGAGAGTTTTAAGCAGTGGTATGACATGAATCAGAATTGCATTTTGTTAGGGTGATGAGGCTGGGGTATGGGAAAAGAATAGGAGAACAAGCAAGGGTAGAAGCAGGAGACCAAATGGGAGGCTGTGACAGAGTACAGAGTAGAGAAGAGGATAACATGGATCATCAAAGCAGTAATGGGGTAAAAAGAAGAGGCTGAATTGACAGGTATTTGTGAGAAAGAACCTGTAAATGATTGCTGAATGGTATTTAACCTAGTTTAATGTGAAAGAGGCATAATTGGAAGCACATTCATCCTTGTTTTGCAATTCTGGGAGTGAGTTAGCTCCAACAACTGAGTCATCAATTATAGTTCATCTTTTAAAGCAAATAGTTTGATGATATTTAGGCTGAATATGAACATAACTTGTCCATTTTATCAATAATAATAGTTCATGTTTCTAAAATTCAAAATGATGAAGTAAAAAAGAAAAATATTATTCTCCCTCAAGCACAAAACCAAATCTCATTTAAATATGGATTTATGAACTTTTTTTCCACTGGAAAAGAGTAACTTTTGAAAATTTGATTTTGGTCGATTAGAAATGTCACTGCCAACAGATTCCCAAACAAGTTTTTATTTGGGGGGAAAAAACAAAACAAAAGCAAAGAAGTGATTTACTGAACAGATGTAAAATATACTGTACAATGCTCTCTCTCACCCAGTGTCAACACACTGTCAATTTGGGGAACAGATTTGTCCTTAAAGGTACTATAGAGAGGACAGTGTTTATAATGCTCTCGCTAGGTCTTTGATACCTAAAAGAGTTTGAAAATGAGAATGCATTGCTCTTTTAAAAGCAGAGGCAGAGGACTTAAATGCCACTTTTCAATAGCACCCAGAGGTTTTGAGAATTAACCAGCCCTGAAAATATATTATGTGCTCTCTGAAGGAAAATTAAAACACAAATCAAAATTGAGGGAAACATTAGTGCCCTCCAGTAGCTGAAGAGGTGCACAATGGCTGTGCTCACAGCCTCTGTAGGCCCAAGGCCAGTAACACAGAAACTACATTTCAATGCAATCTAGCATACAAAGGAAAGGGCAGAGGCTCACCTCCCTGTAGTGGTATCAAAATACTTTACCATCAGGCCCTCTCTTTCCAGCAGCTCCCTTGCTCCCTGCCTGAACAGAGAGGTCTAGGGATCTTTCTGTTGGAGCTCTCAAATTCCAAGCCCATTCTCCATTCCAATATGGCAACTCTGTTGTTAGTTACCAAGGTGCCAGTCACACAGCAAGGACTGCGCTGGGAGTGAGTGTGATTTGGTTCAAAGGTAGATTAAGAAAATACCCAGACTTCTTATAAATAATTTAAATTCCAAAGTTGACTAGAGAAAGTATAGATGCAGCTTTGGAATGCACCTTGCTAAGAAGGAAACAGGATTGGTACACAATACACATTCCAATAAATCTTTATCTGGGTGTAATGCTGATATAAGCAACTTCTGATTCTCTTTTTGCACCCTTCACAATCACAATGGTACATTTCTTATCCTGAAATTCAATATTTACTCATTCATCCATTCAGCCAACATATATTGGAGCCATACGATGAACAAGACATTGTGCTGGATTCTGTGAGAAAATTCAAGATGAGTAAGACCCGGAATTTTTACTAAAGGGGCTTACAGTATAGCAGAGAGGTTAAACCCCTTGACTTCTGAAGGGGAAATAATCTTGAGTTTGCATATCAAGTCTGGTTGTTGACCTTGGGGAAGTTCATGGATCTGAGTTCTGGCTTCCTTGTTTGTAAAATGAGGATGATAATAATAATATATATCATATAGGGTAAGCATGAAGAGGAGGAGAGTCAGAGCCACAGAGTCCAGCACAGAAGATGGAAAAGTCAGATCAGTCTGCCTTCAGGATCACCAGTTTAGCATGAGCCAAGAGTAGTCAGGAAATGTGGCTTGGGACCAGACTATACAAGGCCTTGAATGTCAGGCTAAGAGATGTGGACTTCATCTAAAAAATGATTGGGTGTCCCTAAAAGTTATTTTGTGCAGGAGTAAGGACACAGATAAGTCTATATTTCAAAAGGATAACTGCATATGCAATGTGATAAAGAAACTGGAAGGAGCAAAGAACCAATTTAAAGGGTGACTGCAAAAATACAGGCTAAAACACAATGCATACCCTCAACCTAATCATGAAAAACAAGCAAACAAATCCAAATGAAAGGACATTCTACAAAGTAATTGGCCTATAGTCTTCAAAAGTGTCAAGGTCATAAAAGACGAGGGAAGACTGAGGAAGTGTGACAGGTTGTTGAGAATGAAGGATTCATGACAACTAAATGTGATATGGATCCAGGACTGGATCCTGGAACAGATCAAGGACATGAGTGGGAAAACTGGTGAAATTCAAATAAAGGCTAGAGTTCAGTTGATAATATGGTTACCAATGTTAATTTTTATAAATGCATCATGGTTAGACAAGATGTCAACTTTTGGAAAGCTGAGTGAGAGATATTAGAGCTCTCTGTATCATTTACATAACTTTTCTGTAAGCCTAAACTTATTTTTTTTAAAGATTTTATATTTCAGAGAGAGAGAGAGAGAGAGCACAAGCATGAGCAGGGGGAGGGGCAGAGGAAGAAACAGACTCCCCCCTTGCTGAGCAGGGAGCCTGATGTGGGGCTCTGTCCTAGGACCCTGGGATCATGACTTGAGCCAAAGGCAGACGATGCTTACCTGAGCCACCCAGGCACCCCAAGCTTAAAAATTTATTTTAAATAAAAATGTTTTTAGTTTTTAGTTTTTTGTTTTTTAAGTCTAGGCAAGAAAAGATATGGACCTGAATGAGGGTTCTGAGAACTGGGAGAACAAGAAGCAGAATTGGTAAGATATTGGATGCTGACTGGGGTTGGTAGGGTGACAGAAGAGTCATTTGAGAATATGACTCAAGTCTCAGTGGCTGAGCAATTAGTAGTCATTTACTTTTCGGAAGTCCCAGGAAGGAACAGGTTGTAGAGGACGGGTAATGAGTTCTACCCTGCACATCTTGAGTTTTAGATGCAGACAGATTCATAGGAAACTGGATATGAAAGACAGAGAAAAGGTGGGATTGTAGATTTGAGAGTCAACAGTATTAAGGTAAAAGAACTATGGGAGCGAATACATTTACCAAAGGAGAGAGAAAAGGATGAAAACAAACACTTTTGGGGAAATATCCCCATTTTGGAAGAAGATGAAAAAGAAGTGACCACATTTTAACTCTAATATACTTTCATTGGGGGAAAGCTCATGTTTAAAAATATAATAGAGGGGCGCCTGGGTGGCTCAGTTGGTTAAGCGACTGCCTTCGGCTCAGGTCATGATCCTGGAGTCCCAGGATCGAGTCCCGCACCGGGCTACCTGCTCGGCAGGGAGTCTGCTTCTCCCTCTGACCCTCCCCCCTCTCATGTGCTCTCTCTCTCTCTCAAATAATTAAATAAATAAAATCTTTAAAAAATATATATATATATAATAGATTTGGAGTAAACTGGGGCTCTGGAAAACACCAATTTTATATGCCCATAATGGAGGTAATTAGTGATAAGAATTAAACAAAAACAGAAAAAGAAAAAGAGAAAATCAGGGGTCATTTGTGTGTGCTTTCAAATAAATAGAAAAGCTTCAACAAGTATGTTATTGGATTGATCAAGTTTGGGATTTGAAATCTCAGTGGCATGTTTTAGAAGAAGGTAACTGTGCTTTTTACCATTAGCCTTAAAAGTTAAAGCTCCATCTCCCCCAAATATCCTGGCTTCTTGTAGAGTTCCATTATACATTTAGAAGAATAAAAGATTGCAAAATGAGATGAGAAGGATAGTCTGATTGCCGCACATTTTAGGAAAATCTGCTCAAGAGTAGTATGGTGTTTTAAGTTTTCTTAGAAAAGAGTCCCCACACACATATTTTAAACATGTATGCCCATATGTATGCCTCACATATCATAAGTTTACACTTTGGTGAACCCGTTTTGAACACAAATAGCCTTCTGCTTTCCAGCTTCCTGAGGTAGCTGGAGAGTTGTCTATCTGCAAGTCCCCACTTTGTAGAACAGAGTTGCTCCTCCTCTAATTCTAAGTGGTTCTTTTTTTTTTTTTAAGATTTTCTTTATTTATTTGACAGAGACACAGCGAGAGAGGGAACACAAGCGAGGGGGGAGTGGGAGAGGGAGAAGCAGGCTCCCCACTGAGCAAGGAGCCCGATGTGGGGCTCAATCCCAGGACCCTGGGATCATGACCTGGGCCAAAGGCAGATGCTTAACGACTGAGCCACCCAGGCGCCCCTAATTCTAAATGGTTCTTAATGCCATGGTCCCATAGACCTTGTGCTGGACCTCAGTGGGGTCAACCAGAGCTCCTCTTTGGGATTTGAAATGGTAACTGATTATTTAGACTCTATAGTGATGAAAGCTGCAAGTCATGAAACTTGGAAACTGTCAGCAGCCATGGTGTCTGCAAGTCTGTATTTAAAAATAAGAATACAGCTGAAATGCAGGTTGAAGCTGATGTAAAACATCCCAAAGGAGTTCTGGTATCATCTGGTTACTGCTTCCAATTGTTGCTGGAACACAGAAGTATCACTACTACACGTGAGCACGTTACTTACTCCCAAAGCCTTCCATCAAACTCCCTTTTGTTGCCCAAGGTAGTTAGAAGTGGATTTGTGTCAGCTGCAACTGTAAGAGTCATCACTAATACTCCTAAGGATTCTGCCTAGTTAAGAGGACTCTGTTCCTCATTCTTCATTTCTAATGAATCCTTGGGCCCTAGGATAGGATTTGTTTGTTAAATTCGAACTCTTAAAGGTAGGGGCCTCCTTCCCTCCTCCCTCCTTCCCTTTCTCTCTCTCTGTCTCTCTCTGTGTCTGTTTCTGTCTCTTTCTTTCTCAGTTAGCATTGGGGCCAAGTATGGCATCTGATATCTAACCCAGATCTGGAATTTGGATGATTTGAAAGCATCCTTCTATCTCCAACATGACTCCGCATGTAAAGTTTGGTTTTCAGAAGAAACGGTCTTATTTTTAAACACAAAGAAACAAATGCGATTGGTAGTACAGGAGCAAAAGGAGATTTAGAACCAACCAAAACTACATATGAATCTCTCCTTGCCACATACTAACTTTGTGACCTTGACTAAATTGCTTAACCTTCCGTACTTCTCATAAAAACTAACAATGAATAGTTTCTACTGTGCCAGGCATTGTGCTAGGCATTTCACAGGTCACCTTTACAAGGCAGCTGCTGTTATCCTCATTTTACATATGAAAATACTGAGGTTTAGAAAAGTTAAGTCACTTGCCAAAAGAGAGGGCACGAAGGACCCCAGAGTCCACACTTAACCACCAGGGGACATTATACCATACCCATCCCACAAGAATATTGTGAAGATTGAGATATTGTAGGTACTGTGTCTGGCATCCCATATGTGGTGGTAATAATTATGATTTATTCCCAAGAACCAGAGATATGTCCAACTCTAAGCTACAGGAATCAAACACTGATTATTTTGAAAAACAGGGGCGCCTGGGCGGCTCTGTCGGTTGACTGTCCGACTCTTGGTTTCGTCTCAGGTCATGGGTTGTGGGATCCAGCCCCATGTCAGGCTCTGCATTCAGTGTGGAGTCTTCTTGTCCCTCTCCCTCTGTTCCTTCCCCTTCTCTTTCTCTCAGTTGAAAGAAAGAATGAAAGAAAGAAAGAAAGAAAGAAAGAAAGAAAGAAAGAAAGAAAGAAAGAAAGA